>NC_062210.1:2776498-2781498 GCF_912470025.1 Vespa velutina
GGTTGCTTCTCTCGTAATAACACCATAAAGAAGAAAAGGGATACGGTGAGGTATCCTCCCTAACCCCTCTTCCACCTACTACAAAGGGAAAGAAGTCGATCGGGTAGGGTCAGGGACGGACCTTACACTTCGTTCAAACTGTCCCAAGACTTGAAAGATACGAAATTTCTAAAACTTTGTGTAATAATGTTTTACGTGGATTTATATGTACGAATGTTTCTTACACTTTAATAATTAATTTTTTCATTTGAAATTAAATGGAAATTCGAATGTTCGAATGATATATGTCGATTACGTAAGATTGAAATAAATTCTTTTTTTTTTTTCTTTTTTTTCTTCTTTGCAATTTTGCAAATACACAGATTCGTTTCTTGAAAAATCTTTTTCGATTACTTGAAAGGATTTAAATTGTTATTAGTATACACAGGTATAGTGTACAAAGATTCAAAAGTATAGAGATAACTGTGTTATTTGAACCAGCTGTTGTTGCGACTTTTTTATTTTTTTTTTTCTTTTCTCTCTCTCTCTCTCTCTCTCACTCTCTTTCTCTCTCTCTTTCTCTCTCTCTCTCTCTCTGTCTAACATCACCAAAATAGGAAGAACGCGGACAAAGAAGGAAACTGGCTTGTGTTGGTAGTTGAAGCTATGCATTTGCCCCGCGAAACTCGAGCCCTGAATAAGGTTGGTTTCTTATGTAAAACCTAACAGCTGGACCAGAGAGTGGAAGGTTTTACGGTGCTGGTCCAGGTATAAAAAGAGATTTATTTTTATGGGAATTCACAGTTCTAAAATCTACCTGAAGAAAAAGAAATGAAAAAAGAAATGAAAAAAGAAAGAGAAAAAGAAAAAAAGAAAAAAAGAAAAAAGAAAAGTATCAAATACATTCCGAACATTTTCCTTTTTTTTTCTTTTTTTTTGTTTTCTTTTTTCTTTTCTTTCTTTTTCTTCGAATTCTCACGACCTGTTTTCTAATCGTTTATTTATTCTTTCTTCTCTTTTTTTTTTCTTTTTTTTTTTGATTAGACATAGAAATCGATTAATCGAGAGTCGATTGTTTTTAATTTTCGAATGATCGTGATCGAAGGATCTAGATCGAGATCGAAAAGTGATGGCAATGGCCTCTCAGGGAGGCCATCCTCCTATTGTCCGATATGGTCCAGCTGTTATATCTATGTATGTGTATCTATATTTCTGTGTGTTGTGTCTGTGTGTATGTGTGTGTGTGTGTGTGTTCACGTAGTCAACAAATAGATTCGCTCTTGCATCTCGTGTTACTCGTTCTTCGCGTTAACCTCTTCTTACCACGTATTTAAAGATCTCGGGTCAAGTACCTGACACTAAAAAAGCGACGAACGACTGAATTTTATGACTGTATTCGTTAAATCATAAGAATACTAATCGCATTCCTAATTGGTTTAATGCGTTTCTTATTTTTCCTTTTTACCCTTTCTTTTTTTCTTTTTCTTTTTTTTTTTTTTGACTTATAAATATCAATTCGTTTCTCTTACAAAAAAAGAAAAGAAAGAAAGAAAAAAATACAGTCGTCCTTCTCCTATTTACTTAATTTTTTTTTTTTTTTTTTTTCTTTTAAATTAAAATATAAAATATAAAATTCGTTTCATCATTGAAAATTAAATTATGAATTGGTGATGTGCATTATTGACATATTAATCATATTAATTCACGTTGACTTTTAAAATAGATCGTTAAGAGAGAAAAGAAAAATTGTCGTCCATTGTCGTTTGAAATCTATGATGAATAATTAGGCTATTTTTTATTTTCTTCTTTGTTTTCCTTCTTTGGATCTTGGAAAGAAGTATAAAAAAAAAAAAAAAAAAAAAAAAAAAAAAAAAAAAAAAAAACAGAAAAAATTGTATAATTTTCAATCCGAAAAGAATGAAAACGATCTCATTTTAATGCACCCATACGTCTATCCTATGTAATAATACAAATAAATGTTCCGATACAATAAATGTCTTTGGCAAAATTTTCCTTTATACTGAGGTCGATCTCGTGTGTCGATGGTCGACCGGTCGAAGAAAAATTCTTTCGAGATATCCGTGGGTGGACCAGTTTTCTCTCCGTCCCCGAAGATCCGTGCACGTCGACCAACTGTCTTGCTCGTCCTTTCACAGGACATACTCGCAAAATTCGTTTTCGTTATTACCCATTAGTTCCAGTCAAAATTCATCCTTTTTAATCCATTGTCATATTAAATAATATTAAAATAATTTTTCGTTAATCGTATATACACGCATGCACACACGTACGTACACACACACGCACACACACACACGCACGCACACACGCACACATGCACACACGCACATGAATTCACGCGAACACAACAAACTTATGTAAACTTAATAACATTTCTAATATTTCTAACATTTACTTTTTCCTGTTCTTTTTTCTTTTTATACATGAAAGATACAAAAAAAAAAAAAAAAAAAAAAGAAAAGAAAAAAAAGAAAAAAGAAAAATTCATTACCATATATAATTCGCATTAAGCTTTATTTATTATTACAAAGTATAGTTGATCGTTTAAATGTTATCAAATGAGAATAGAATATAGGTCTTGGAAATATTACGAATGTATTTATAATTGAAAAAAAAAAAAAAAAGAGAAAAAAAAGACATAAGGGTGGATTGAAAATTCAATGATGTTACGGGGGCGGGGGGGGGGGGGGGGGGGGGGTAACAAAAAAAAAAAAAAAAAGAAAAGAAAAGGAAAAAAAAATCTTGACAGTATTTTACAAACAAATACATCATTCTCAAGATATTATGATAATAATAATGATCAACGAGGATTATCCTCGAATAAAATAATCTTCCACGTAGATTATCGATTTTATTAATACGAATTTTACATATAGACAAGAGCATCATTCTTATCGTTAAATAATTTTTGAAAAAATTCATACCTCTCGGTCTTTCAACTCCTATAATTTATTTATATAATACTTCCCCCATGTAATTTATACATATCGACATCTAGCAAATTTACGTTATTCTCTAGAAGATTAAAAAAGAAAAAAGAAAAATAAAGGATGTTTTTTATGAACGACAAAAAAAAAAGAAGAAGAAGAAGAAATGATTAATGAAAAGTATATAAATATATCAACTTATATATATATATATATATATGTAAGTTGATACATATATGTTTATGTACGGCTATCCAATATTGTTAAATACTATTATAATATATATATATATATAGTTTACATGGACACCGTATACCTGAGAAAAAGACGATCACGAGCTAGTAGACAAACGCAATGTCTACTTTACATACGTACGTCATTTGGAATTTCATTCTTAAATATCTATATACTTGCCTCTATATACATATATATATATATATGTATATATATATATACATATATATGTGTGTGTGTATGCGTATATATATATATATATATATATATATATTACTAAGCAAAGGACAAAATGAAAAAATATAAAAATAATGTCAAAAGTAAAAAAATTACAATGACAGAAATTCAAGAATAATATAATTAAATAAATAACGATAATTCGTTTCCTTTATAATTAGATATTCAACGAAGAAATGTATTTTATCGACGATATATAATTTTTATTTTTCAAAGAAATAAAATTGTTAAGGAGGAATATATTTTTTTACATCCAAAAAAAAACGGAAAAAAAAAAAAAAAAAAAAACAGTTAATAAACGAACGAAGCAATTTTTCTGAAAATTCGATCGTTATTCGAGAAAATATTTTCGAATTTCATTTTAGATTATTCAATTAGTCAATTTATAAAAGTTTCTATTCAATGGCGATGATTTTTATATGTTACTTTTCTTTTTGTTTTTTCTTTTTTTTTTTTTTTTTTTTTTATTCTTGTTCTAAAGAATATTATAATATTTTCTTTAGATAAGCCAACTGTTGACAAACATATCCGGTTACTTTTCAAAGACGACACGAACGGCACGACCCTACACTTTAATATACTTTCTAATTTTACTTTTCCTCTTCAGCATTCCTCTCTCTCTCTCTCTCTTCTCTTTACCCCCGAAAGAAAAGCAGCTTGAGAAGCGTAATTGGTTTTTAAATAACTCATCTTGAAATGTCGTGCCTTCCTCCTCGTATTATCGAAAAAAAAAAAAAAAAAAAGAGAAAGAAAAATCAAAGAAATTCTAGTTATAGACCAATACTAGAATATTTATATATATTTCTAATTTTTATAATTTAAATTTTTTGCATATATCTTTCACATACTAATCCTAATAAATAATTTGAATTGTTAAAGAACATTCTTTAACATACTAATTCAATATAAACGATATTAATTTATAAAATACTTTTCACATTTCAATCGCAATAAATAATTTTCGAATTATTCAATTAATTAATCGTTAAACTAACTATATTTTTCCTTTTTTTTTTTTAATTTTTTTTTCTCTCTATATTTTGTAATACTCAACTCGTTGGAATAAATCTTGTTAAATTGATTATGAGAATCGATTAAATTTTTTTAATAGAAACTTGAACAACGATCGAGATTAATTTGTTTTTCTTTTCTTACACGTTAAAAAGTCGATAGTCGATTTTTAAATTTATTTAAAAAAAAAAAAAAAAAAAAAAAAAAAAAAAAAAAAAAAAAAAAAATGAAGAAAGAAAAATAAAAGAGGAAAGAAAGAGAAAAAGCAACAAATGAAAAGATTCAAAATTCCTAATCTACGGCAATTAATGATATGTTGACATTAAGCAATAATATTATATCCGACATTTGTACCAACATTTTCATATTCCTAATATATTCATTAATTCAAAGATTATATCTAAACACTCGAGATTTAATATGTTTAATAAATAAGTATTAACGCACGTTGTTCTTAAAAAATATTTCATTCCTAACAAAAGAAGATATAAAAAAAAAAAAAAAAAAAAAAAAAAAAAAAGAAAAAAAAAGAAACGGCATAATCTACGAAAGGAAAAAAAAAAAAAAGATCGCTTAAAACAACAGGAACGA
>NC_062210.1:2786498-2791498 GCF_912470025.1 Vespa velutina
TATACTGCCAATTGGATCGTCCGGATCGACTACGTCGAGAGAATTTTCATGATCAACTAGAGAGCCCGTAATGGCGTTCGAATTATGCGGAGGCGTTGTGGTCGAAGTTGTCGTCGCATTAGGCGTCGTCGACGGTGCTGTCGTTGGTGTTGCGATTGCCGTTGGTACAGACGTTGGTGTACCACCGGTTGCCGTAGGTGATGGTACGTCGTTGGATACAACTGCCATCGGTGAGACCATCATCGAAGTTAACGACGTCGTCGACAAAACCGATGCGGATGCCGATGCCGCTGCCGTAGCCGTAGCCGATTGCGATGTTGTCGTTAGTGCTGGTGTAGCAGTTTGTATCAAGGTAGCCACCACCGTTGAATCCTCCTGTTGATTCGTTGGCAACGGCGAGAGCGATGGCAAGACCACCGATATAGGACCCATCATCATCGAACCCGAAGAAGATTGCGCGGTGGTCTGTGAACCTGACGTGGACGCGCTTGCTTCGACCAAGGACGACTCCAGGCTCCGTAGTTCCTCGTTACCGAACTCCTCTTCGAGCTTCGTCTAAAAAAGATAAGCGTTGACGACTCGAAATAAGAATCGTAGGGCCCAGTAGGAGGATGTTTGGCGTTAAAGTGCCCAAAAGAAACCATGCCTTACAGGTTTAGTGGAGCCATGCGGGGCCAGACACCGATAAAGCAAATCAACAGCCTGTAATAACAAAAACAGAAAACAAGTATCAACCGACACCCTCCTCTAACTTTCTTTTTTTTTCCTTTCTCCTTTTATTTATTTTTTTTTTTTTTTTTTCTTTTTTTCCTCCCTTTCTTTCTTTTCCCTTCCTTTTTTATTTCTTTCTTTTCTTTTTTTTCTCCTTCTTTTCTTTTCTTTTCTCTTTTTTTTTTTTTTTTTTTTTTTTTTTTTTTCTTTCCTTCTCTCCACCAACTTTTCTGTTTTGTCTTCACACTTTACTTCTTTTTTTGCTTTTTCAGATAACACACTTCTCGACCGAATATATGTACTTTATAATAATAATAATAATAATAGTAATAATAATAATAATAAAAAGAAATAAACAACCAACAACAACAATAATAATCATAATAAAAATAATAATAATAATAATAATAATAATAATAATAATAATAATAATAATAATAATAATTAATAATAATATAACACCCCCTTCTACTGGCCATTAATAAGAAGAAGAAATGAACGAAAGCCCCAAGAGATAGAAAAACGTTCTAAATTTCTAAAAGCTTACGGATCTCCACAATCCTAAAACTATATATATATATATATAAACATAAATAAATAAATAAACAAATGTATATTTATTTATTTATATACTTTAAAATCGAAACATAGAGACACGTAAATCTTCATCCATGGGGAAGACAAAAAAAAAAAAAAAAAAAAAAACTTACATCTCTATGTCCATTATCCTACTTTCACCATTTTTCTTGCGTCGTGTAACGTAATTTGTAATTCCTAAGATGAACAGAAATGAAAGTTTTAAAGCGTTCTACTGATCGAATAGACGGCACGAATATGATATAGAAATTGATATTTAGCAAAAGAAGCAATTTTCTTTAGAACAAACCATATATAAAGACGTAGAAGAAGAAGAAGAAGAAGAAGAAGAAGAGAAGAAGAGGAAGGAGAAGAATGATCGAACGAGTCGCAGTTTCTATATCGGAAAAGATTTAGATTCTCCGAGTCAAGAACATGCTTGCTAAAAGCCACTTGAAAGTCCGAGAAAACTATAACTATCGCTGATGATCCCGTTGAAAGGTACATGTATCATATATATAAAAGAGGAAAAAAAAAAATTAAAAAAAAATAAAAAGAAGAAAAAAAGGCCATCTCCAATAAAAACTTTCATTTCTATAAGAGAAAAAAAAACAAAAAAAGAAAAAAAAACAAATAAATAAATAAATAAATAAATAAAAGCAAAAAGAACATGTGCTTACAAAATACCATCACAAATAATAGTCACACGACGCGACTCACTTGAACATGGAATAATAATAAAAAAAAATAAGTGAATAAAAAATAAAATGTGTATATATATATATATATATATATATATATATACATATATATATATACATTTTATGGAAAAAAAAGAAAAAAGAAAAAAAAAAAAAAAGAAAAAAAATAACAGTTAATACTAATCTTAAATCGATAAGATTAAACCCGTATTCTTACCTTTGGCAGTGGATAGGTGTCCGGCAATGATAATACAGGTGGCGAACTTGGTGCTTCGGAATCAACATTTGTGGTAGAAGCATTTGTTGTCAATGACGTTGGATTGATCGTTGGTGATGACAATGGTACGACTGTACCAGTTACTGATAATTTCGTTGTCCTTGTATTACTCGGTACTTCCTTTGCTGCCCTATGCTCCGCGAGTAATTTATCGAACGTTTTGCTTCTACCAATGACGGTACGACGTAAAGATACTGTATGGGCTTTGCATGTGAGTGACCTCGTACATGGTTTCCCTGTTTCCTCATTTAATACGCCACAGTGCCGATCAGGATCATATTCGCGATCTTTGAGGAGCGAACGATCCGTTTTAAGCCTTTTTCGTCTGGTTTGTCCACTGGTACCAGGACTTTTAACTGGACTTGACGATGCCAGTGAACCACTGCTTGTACTGGTGGTAGCTGTTTGTACGGTTTGTAATGTTGTTTCTAATGGTGATCTAGGTGAGGATGAAACTGGTAACGACGTTGATGAGGTACTATTAGGTTGTTGTTGTTGTTGCTGTTGTTGCTGCTGTTGCTGTTGTTGCTGTTGTTGCTGTTGCTGTTGTTGTTGTTGCTGCTGCTGCTGTTGTTGTTGTTGTTGTTGTTGCTGCTGCTGCTGCTGCTGCTGTTGCTCTGTCGACGAAGTTCGTTTCACTGACGTATGAATCACTTTGGTACCACTCGAGTTTTGAGCTGACGCCGGTTGAGTCTTCTTTAATTTAGATACTTTGCAATATGGCGTCTTTACTGGAGGTTTCGTTGTGGGTACAGATGGGGGTGGAAAATTGGCCGTACCACTAGGATGTCGACTCTCTGTAATATGTTATCAAATCTTTACATTAATTGTCATTAAATATGATAAAGATTTTATAGAAAATATCGAATACACATACCCATATGCTGAATAAGAGCTTGTGGTTTTACTATGGAGTTGCATATCTCACAGACCACTCCATAAAAAGTATCTCTTTCTGGACAGAATCCATACAGATCGATGTCTGAAAAAGGAATT
Source organism: Vespa velutina (assembly GCF_912470025.1). Taxonomy (NCBI): domain Eukaryota; kingdom Metazoa; phylum Arthropoda; class Insecta; order Hymenoptera; family Vespidae; genus Vespa; species Vespa velutina. The sequence continues at coordinate 2,789,760 of NC_062210.1, forward strand.
ATTTTTATTAGAAAATATTTAGGAAAATATTAACATTTTTTTTCAAAGATATTAATTTATTTACCTTCTGCAGAAAGACGAGTGACTGTACTCGTTGGTTTTGTTTCTGATTCTTCATCGCCTGAAATGTACAATCCCATTATGCATTCTAGTTCTAATGAATCATTATTATTCAAGAAATTATTCAATGAAATTGAAATTAAATTCAATTCTATATTAAACAAAATTTTATGTTTATTTACAAGATAATTTTAATTCAATGAACATTATTAATAAAGAAGGTATTTAAAGAAAACTCTCACTTTTCCTATTTATATATAATTTTAAATATCTATAAATAGATAATATCATATAACTTAATGAAATACTTTTTCTAATAAAACACACGTGTCTCATATCTTATAAAATATTACATTATAGTCTGATAATTTAATAAACATGAAATGATCCAAGAAGGTGAAACTAATGTTGTCATCTTGAATTAGAAGCACACGCCTTTACAATTACATAATTATGAAACAATAAGCAATCTGAAAAGAAAAAAAAAAAATAAATAATCGACATTATAGTACAACGTAGTTTCTTTCTCTTCAAAAAAATCATTGGGAAACATCATTGATAAAAACAATAATAATAATAAATAAATAAATAAATAAATAAATAACAACAACAATAACAAAAACTAAATAAATAAATAAAAAATTCGAAGAGAAAAAAGATCAACAAGAAGATGCAAAGTTAAAGAAGATAAGAGGAGGAGAAGGAGGAGGAGAGGAAGAAGTGGCGGAGGAGAGGAAGAAGAGGAAGAGGAGAAAAAGCGATAGGAGGGAGGAGTTTGAGGGGAAAAAAAGAAGAAGGCGCTGAAGGAAAGTGAGGTTAAGTCGTAGAAAGGAAACTTCGTGAAAGATTCGACGTTCTTTCGCTCGACGAAAATGTCACATTTTTTTTCTCTAAGAAATAAAATAAAATAAACTAACTTAATGGTTTATCCCTTCCGATTCTTTCGATCCAGTTGGACCAGGGTTGGCCGTGAAAAAACGTTGGACTGTCACTTCCCGACATTGCCAGTGGCGCTCGCGTTGTCAATGAAACACGATGCGTTCTCTCACGAGTATATAGAGCAAAACGATAACGTTGTTTTTCGGAATGTTCCGCGTTCTCGGATTGTCAGGTACGAAGTGGCTGTCTCAATAATCGTTCTTCTTTCTTTCGTTTCACCGTTTTCCTCGTACGCCGGTGAAACGCGTTCATTGGGCACCCTATAGTACGATAAAACACAATCTGTCTATCTCTTTCTCTTACAATCTTTCTCTCTCTCTTTCTCTTTCTCTTTCTTTCTTTCTCTCTCTCTCTCTCTTTCTCTCTTTCTCTTTCTCTTTCTCTCCCTCTTTCTTTTCTTCTCTCACAATTCTTGAAAGAAGTATCAGATGAAATATACGAACGACATCACGTACGTTCTTTTAACATTTTATTGATAAATTATTATATTAATTCTTTCTTCTAGCGTTTTGTCAACGCTATGACCAAAGTAACACAAACACACGCTTCTCTGCATGTGCTGCCGATAAGCTACGGCTAGTATGGACTAACTAAAACGTGGGATTGGTCGACTCCATTGGGACGCAAGATGGCGCACAATTTATACCACGAGCGCGAATCTTATTGACCAATCGCGTGCTCTCGGTCGACCATATGAATACTTCGAACATTCCCATTGGTTCCCTCGGTCGTTCCTCTTA
>NC_062210.1:2803998-2838998 GCF_912470025.1 Vespa velutina
TGATATTTTTTTTTTATGGGGAAAATTTGTCGTTACAGAAATCATCAATGAGCCGTATAATTATATCCGATTCGAACTATACTTCATATACGACCAATGAATTTCTAGTAACTAGTAAGGATAAAACTAGAAATTTCACGCTCCACGAGAAGATTAAATTAAATTTGGAAACTATATCGGCACCGGTAAACGATATACCTGTGATTCCCGATGCCACATCGGTCAACTTTATGATTCAACCACGTCGTTGGGATAAGAACGAAGAGAAGAAGAACGAGGAGAAGAAGAGGAAGGAGAAATCATTTCTAATGGAAAATATTGAAAATCGATAAATCACACGTAAACAACGAATGTCGAATTATTTGTTAATTAATCATGACGATTTGTTCGATTGATTATTATTAAAACAAAAAAAAAAAAAAAACCAAAAAAACAAAATAAAAAATAAAATAGAAACAAATTAAATAAACGTACGATTATATTGACTATCGACACTCGTCTATAAATCATTTCGACGAAATATAAATAATAATATATCGATTTAAGGTATTAATTATAATATTCCAAATCATTAGATCGTATCTAACAGATGCGATCATATCGTATATCTCGATTTAGCGATGTGTGTACTTAGAAATTTATTAGAATTTTCAGCTGACTGATTGCATGAGTCGGAAAATAATATACTCTATTACACCTCTGATTAATATATCAGACGTTAGGGGAGTCACGATCACGATCTATGCGGAAAACGCTAGTTAATGAAATTGTTTTCAAATTGTTTTATCGACTAATCTGTCTTATAAAAAGGAGAATCACATCAATCGAGTGATGAAAATGAAGATATTCATCATTTCATTTCTTTTAGGTATGTATATGCATATTGATTGAAGAAAAAAAAAATATATATATATATTATATATATATATATATGTACGTATGTGTGTATGTATACATGTATGTATGTATAAATAATTATTAATATCATTTGACACTTTTAATTTTTTTTTTTTATTTGTTACATAAATTTTTGTTTATTTCATATTAATTATATATATATATATATCATTTTTATTTATTTTAATTATTATTTTTTAAATAAGAATGATATGAATATATATGTGTGTATGTATAATTATAATATTAATTGATAAATTCTAAAATTAAATCAATCACGAACAATTCGAAATAAAATACAATTCTAATGGTATAGAAAATCTTGTTGTAAATGAAACAATACCAAGTTAAAAATTGGATGTAACGAAATTTATTATTAGTCATCTTTAGATTGGCTTTGGATTGGAAGAAGATATCCAATTTGAAACGATGAAAATTTTTAAGATCGATCATTGCAATTTCGATTCAATATTTATAATAGGGTACACAGTTTGAAAACGTGAATAATATTAAAAACAATTTTGAATTGATGTTATTGGGTACCAATGAGTTACGACGTTTCAAATCTATACTTAATAAAAATGATGAAATAATTATTGAAAGGATTATAAATACTGAAAACTGTTCAAAAAAGTTTTATTTATTTCTTAGGCTTTCCTACCATTCATAAGCATTCATGGTAAAAGAAATGTCTTTTCATTAATTTAATATTTGTTTATATATCGTTTTTTTTTTCTTTTTTTTTTAATATTACGAATTAATTTTTTTCTTTTTCTTTTTTATCTTTATTTTTTTTTTTTTTTTTTTTTTTTTTTTTTTTTTTGTCGGATGTCCTCGACCATTAGGATAAACAAAGAGTCATAAACAAAAGAAGATTTTCTTCAATAATGATTTCTAATGATAGTATCAAGAACGTCGAAAGGATTGAACGGATTAATCACATCAGAAGATTAACTTTGATATTGAGAAACGTGAATTTTATTAAAATATTATTACCTATAATTTATAATCCAGTTTTCACTAGTATTTATATTGATTATTGTTTTGATACTTCTTGTTGATCAACTACAGATCCATTGTCAAGAGATCATTTACAATGATCATTAGATCAAACGAAAATTACGTCGAAGTATTAGATCTTCTTTTTAGGATAATAACAAATTGAAGACAATTCTATCTACGAAGAAACGATAATTATATTGATTCAAATATGTTATGTCATTTTAAACAATTGAAATTTTGACATTACTATCATTGCCCTTGAAAAGTAACTTTGCCAGGTTCCAAGGTTAATCGTATCACGCAACCAGTAGCATTTCGAGTTCGCTTAATAAACGTAATTAACGAAGTTGGAATAATCCTTTAGACTAGCTTAAAGCAATGTATTTACGATTGGTCTCATCTTGTTAGAAGTTATCTTGAACAAGCTTTAGCGCTCACGATGTTGTTTGTCGTTTCCAAATTATACTTAGATTTATCCACGATTAGATAGAATTATATATAGATTGAAACTATCGACAAAATATATACGTATGTATCTATTAAAAAAAAAAAAAAAAAAAAAGAAGAAAGATTCAAAACGTTCTATAAAAAAAAAAAATATATATATATATATAATAATTATATATAGGATCATTGTACGACTATGTGAATTATAAGATATGTAACTTAAGAAAAGGAAAGAAAAGTTTTTAAAATTTTGCAGAAAATATAAAGAAAACGATAAAACGACAAGTCAATGTTCTTTAAAATATATACATAGAAATATCAATACTATTATATAAATTAATATTAAAATTATTAATTGAAGCTGAAGAAATAATCAATAATAATTATTGAAGAAAGAAATAATTTCGATCGAATGGAAAGGGGAAAAAAAAAAAAAGGGAAAAAAGAAAAAAAACAATGAAGGGTAAAAGTTCAATGTCAAATGTGTATAAAGAAAATAGCGAACGTATTGTTATCGATGGATTTATTGAGGGAGGTGGAGATTAAAAAAAAAAAAAAAAAAGAAGAAAGGAGGTGCTGGAAAAAATTCCGTCCACCTACTTGTTTGTTTGTTGTTTTTTCTTTTTTTTTTTTTTTTTTTTTTGTTTTTTTCTAGAAAAAAAAAAAAAAAGGATTGTTAGGTTCCGCTGGCCTTGATGAATTGATATATACTAAAGGATCGTCGTCATAAGTGAAAACGTGTATGAACGGACAGGCGCATTTCATCCCAACCCCTACCACCAGAGATTTCTCGAACAAATACAGGCTCACCCCGGTTGGGAAGGGATGTGGCAAAACTCTCAAACTCGTCTACCATAGGCAGAACGTACCACCACCATTCAACGGCAAGTGGATGCAGGTGGCTAATTCCTATGGGAGTAGGGATTGGAGTAGGGATAGAGAAACACGAGATTTCGAATGTTATCAAAATACTCCCACCTATATATTCCTCTGGGACGATTAAACAGAAGCACTGTAACACCTGTAGACTCATACTTGTCTGTTATCGGTGATAGTCAAGATTTCATCGTCTCTTACGAACAAGTTTAAAAGAAAATCTATCATCGTATCAAATTTATCAAAGGTAGTGCAATTATTAATTCTTCGTCTTGTGAATTATGTCGATCTAACTTAAGCTGCTTCATTCTTTTTCTTTTTTCTTTTTTCTTCTTTTTTTCTGCTTTTTCTCTGTTTTTCTTTTCTTTTCTTTTTTTTTTTTTTTCCTTTTTTCTTTTTTTATGTTCGCAATGAAATCGAAAAGATTAATTGTAACGTCAATGACAGCTTAAAATAAATATCTGAATTATATCTCTGATAATAATATTTCATCAATAAAGTTAACATTAAATTTTTCATATGTATATACCTAGAAAATTCATTTTGTCAATCGTCGTGCTTGTGAATAAAATTCGAAGAAAATTAATATAAAATTTGTAAATCATTATATTTGTTTGTAATATATTACGAGAGAAAACAGATCCATTAAGATTGATGAATATTCGTAAAATCAATGTTAAAATAATCGTCATGTTTATAAAAATAATTTTCAAATTGATAAAAAGAAATTAGTACATCGAGATGTATTATATAGTTTAAACAAATTAATCGATTTTTTCTTTCAGACGATTAGATAATTTCAAGAACGAAACAATTATTATTCTTCTTCTTCTTCTTATTATTATTATTATTATTATTATTATTACTATTATTTATTTATTTATTTATTTATTTATTTATAGAAATAAATGATACAAATTTATTTATTTATTTATTTTTTAAGATATGGCGAACGAGGATAAAAAGAATAAGAAGAAAAGTGTTAAGAAGGAAAGCGAAAGTGACATCGAATTGGCATATATAAATAACGAAAGGATACATCAGAAGAAAATATGTTTATTCTGTCAATATTCATTTTTTCTCAAACGTGTCCTAAGATTGGTGATAAGGGAATATCCATTATACATGACGATCTTATTGATACGATTGAACATATTAGACGGATCTGTAATATTGCATAAAAAAAAGATAGTGAATTTTTTGAGATTGAATAAAAATCAAAGCGGATTTTATCCGTCGGGAGAGGATTTGGCATTTCGCTCGAAAGAATATTGGAAGAGACCGGGAATAAAGAATAATCAAAAAAATGATCGAATTGAATGGAATGAAGAACTTAATCCATTGGAAAGATTTCGAAGATATTTCGTACGTTTGTTAAATATAAATCGACGTAATGCGATCAGTGAGAGGTCAATGAGTAAGGATAATAAAGACGACTGTGGTATTATCGATTCATTTTTATCCAGATTAGCTGAAAACCTTCATATTGAAAGTGATTCATTGAAATCTTGTATCGATCACGTTATAACGAGTTACAATGATATTCTTTTAGATATTAATTTTCAAAAATTAAGCAGAGAGAGCGCTAAAAGCGAGGAAGTTATTGAATGTACGATAATCAATATGTTTTGGCAACCGAAAGGATTGAAAATATCGAAAAGGAAAAATCGACATGATAATACTAAAAATGATTTGAATAATGATGACAGTTGGTTCAAAGCAGTCGATCGTGGTTGCGTCGTACCATTTCTTTCGAACATATATGCTTCCTATTTTGATAATTCATCGATCAATCGAATTTCTAAAAATTTATTTAACAAATGCATACACGAGATCGAAGAGAATTCGTTGAATTATTTCAGTTGGTACATCGATGAATATTTTTATCACGATATCATTTATCCGCGCAATACATTCTCGTACGAGCAATATCTTAATTATCAAAAATTACAAAAGATTTGCAATCCCAAGGTCACAGTCGATAGAACTAACCCATTGGAACTTTGCATACCATTTGCACACGTGATCACGTCAAACTTTTATTCCCATCACAAATACGTTAGAAATTATATGCGTGATATATGTTTGTTCTCCAATTCGATGATTCATATCGATAAGGATATTCCATTTATCGTTAGATCCCTTAATCCGTTAACACGTATGCATATATTTCATATTGTTTATAAAAAATACTTTTATACCAGGCCAACTTACGAAAATCTTTTCAAAGGTCTCGTTCTATTGAAAGACGCGATGTGCAGATTGAAATTGAAGGATTTGGCTATGTGCAAAATTGGTTGTTGCTGCGAACGACTTGATTTTGATAAAGTCATTAGAATGACAGAATTTATTTTTCTCAATACCAATATAAATGTACGAATTGGTTTGAATCTGATGAAATGTTGTCATTTTAAATCACGTTCCGTGAAATACGATCACGACGAATGTGTCGATCTTTATTTGAAAAGGATCGATCGATATTTCTCTTGCAATACCAATGACACCTCCAAAACCGACGAATATTCGAGCGATGAGGATTAATTTGAAAGAAAAAGAAAAAAAAACAAACAAACAAATAAAAAAATATATAAAGGAAATTGTTGTGTCAATCAAAAAAGAAAAAAAAAATCAAAAAGCAAAAAAAAAGAAAAAAAAAAAGAACAAAAATAAAAAAAGAAAAAGAAAAGAACCTTCCAAGAGTACCTGCACGAAATTATAGGAATTGTCAAATCCCCATAGAAAATATTTTTCGATATATTTTGCTCATGTGAATGAGCGATCCCTGTGTCATCAAATTATTATTTATTACATGTTTATTATATTCTATATAATCGTAAAATATATAAAAAAGAATCTTTTATTTATTTGCTCGATGTTGGAAAATGATGTGATAATTGTTCGATGTTAATTAATGACGAAATGAAATGTACCTGAATGTTATATCAGAAAAATCTTATAAAAGAAGATAATATACGTCTAATCATATCTATTTTGTCTATTTATCTATATCTATATATTCTGAATGTATATCTATGTGAAACATTTAAAAAATTGTATTTTAAATATATCTAATATACAATAATAATGAAAACAGTGATTATTAAAAATAATCAATTATATCTTATATTATAAACAAATGTATGGAAACAAATGTATACGTAATAATAAATATGAAAAATTATCCTATGTTAAAAATAATCTTTCATTATGTCTTCTGTCCTATAAAAAAAAAATCACAGAGATGAAATAATAATAATCAGCACAACGACAACAACAACAACAGCAACAACAACAACAACAACAACAACAACAACAATAATAATAATAATAATAATAATAATAATAAAAAAGCAAAAATATATTATGGTTAAAAATAACAACGTTCACGAACGAAATGCAAAAGGTAAATAATAATAAACAAACGAACAAAATTATCATTAAAAATAATCAATCATGTTTATTACAGAAATAAAAAAAAAGTAATTAAAAAAGAAAAAAAAAGGGGGGAGAAAAAAAAAGGAGGAAAAAAAAATTACTATAAAAAGTAATTACCCAAGTCACTTAATACCGCACAAAGTATTGAACGTGCATCCACATGAATGGAAAAGAAGAAGCTCGAATGAATCAGCTGATTGCTCGTAAGTAATACGCGTAATAGTACACAAGAAATCATAGTAGAGGGCAGGTCATTCCCTGGTTCGATATCGATCGAGCGCGGGAAATTGTTCATTCGCATTTTTTTCTAAATGACCAGTGCCGCATTTATATTTTTCGAGGCCCATGACCTCTTAATTTTTTTTTTTATTTTTCTTTTTTTTTTTCTAAAGTCAACATTTTTCAAAATAATAATTCCATAATAATTCATTTGAATAAAATATCAATGGCACAACATTGTGTGTACGTGATGCTCACATATATGTCTATTTAAACAAAAAAAAAAAGAAAAGAAAAAGAAATAATGAATTGTTAAATTTAAATTGAAAAAGAAAGAAAAAATAATTTATAATTAAAAATTATTGGTTTTAATATTATATATATATATATATTAATGTTTTAAAATGTTGCTTTAGCTTGCGCGTTAATGATAGATGCGATCCTGCCTAAAGCATAAAAGTATTTATTCAGGCTGAAATTTAATCAAAGCTCCTTTTGAGGGTCAACGAAGGGTTTACGAAAAGGGTTTGCGATTGAAGCTTTTAAACCAAAACAAACACCATATGAACGGGGAACGGCGAACAATATGGTCAAAATATCGTTTGGTGCCAATTGAAAGACCCTCTCTCTCCTCCCCTTTCAACCCTTTAACCCTTTCAACCTTGAATGCCAAACGCACTGACACTTTGAACTTTGACACACATCCAGCTTGAAATCATATCACAAAGCATTTCCTACATACGTACATATGTACTTATATAAGAGTACAGGCATTCTGTGTACATGTACAATCATTATCAAAGCTAATCTGATAAATACATAATAAGTAACATAATTTTTTATTAGGCCAATATCCAATTTTATTATTTACGAATTAATAAAAGGAAAAAAGAAAAAAACATATCCAATCGATCCTTCTAATCACAATTAATTTTATAAATACGACGAGATAAATTAATTTGTCTTTTATCAAATCGATCGATTATTTTTTAATTTTTCAAATAGAATAAAAAATAATATGGCAAAATTAAAAGTAGCATAAATAAAGGGAATAAATATTAACCATATAGAGTATAATTTAATACGGTAGAGTGAGACGAAAATGACCTCGTAGGTTGACGATTGCGCAACGAGTGCAAAACGGAAATGAGCTTTAATGGGATAAAAAGGTATATAGGCATTATGGTGGTAGAGCAGTATATTGCAGATTGCATCGCACTCTACACGGGGACTTTGAACGAGAAGTGAAGCCATCTTTATTTCTTCTACGATTCTATTCCATCATGGATTTCGTGGTAATACCGTATTTTTTAGGTTGGTAACTTTGTTCTTTCTCCCTCTTATCAACCAACCCCGCCTTTCCTCTGCTTTGCCCTATCCAGCGTAATAGTAAATCTTTTCGAAAATAATCTTTTTGAAAACTCACTTTAATCGATAATCCACGCTTAATATACATATATATAAAGAAAAAAAAGAAACTTTATTTACATTAAAATAATCAATCGATCTATGCCTTAAAATATAATTCTAACGTTGAAATTCTTTATCAAAAAAAAAAATAAAAAAAAAAAAATAAATAAAAGTGTCACTTTACATACTTATAATCAAACGAATTATCCAAAATTTTCCATCAGTCAAAATTATTAAGAGAATCGTCGTCGTCGTCGTAATAAAATCTTAACAGGCAATCTTTGTTCACAGTATTAACGTCGTTCGGATCAGTGATCAATGAAACCGACAATTGGAAAATAAATGGCAGCTATTATCAACCGGAATACACTTATTTCGTCAACATGAATTACGTAGCATCTGCAGAAAAAAATCAACCGGCAATTTACAATTTGAATTTAACGTCGGTCATGAAGTGCCAAGCGAAAAATACGAATATCCTTACGTGTTCTTTGGAAAAAAAAAGATCTATATTGGATTTGAAACATGACACGTATTTCGATCGAATACAAACAACCAAGGAAATGTTCGAAATATATTTCGACAAATACGGAGTCGATAGCATTCGTGTGTCCACGAAAATCGATGAAAGTGAATACGGCTTGATCAAATTGATCGTTAGCCAATTGAATATTGGTACGGATTTAAGATCACACAGATCGTCAGTGTTTTTTATGGATAAAGAAAATTCTACGTCCGGTAGATGCGACACATTATTCACGGTAGCACAATTCCCATGCAAAGAGAAAAATTTTACTATAATTGATTACGACGAAAATTACAAAATTCGTACGATTTTCGACGATTTCTTGGGCGACACGATCATTTTGAGAAAAAGAAGAAACGTAAGAAAATGTGAGAGATCTCCTCGAGTCTCATCGATCGAGATCAACAATACGGTTAATTTAACGGTGGTTAGTATTGAAGTAATAAAATTCATCCTCAATTGGGCTTCTTCCTTTTTTTTCTTTTTTATATATATATATATATATATATATATATATATATAAAATATTTTCAACGTTTCAGGCATCATCGTACAGTGAGATACATTTTTGCGGAAACTCCTTCGAAAGTTCTACCATAATCGAAGGTAAATCGTTGATTATCGATCACGATCCACATACTTCCGTTTTCCGGCAAGTGATCAATGTCCGTTTGGAGAAGATCGGAAAGAGCGTAGAAGATCTATCACTTCCTACCGACATTGCAACCGATATTATTTATTTACATAAAAATGTTGAATCCAATCATTTCGATATGTAATTAATATTAATTAGAAAAATTCGTTTCTTTTTTCTTCATGCGAATAGAAATAACACATTGATATGCAGCAAAAAAAACAAAAAAAAAAAAAAAAAAAAAAAAAACAAGAATTTAGTCTTTTATATTCCTCGCATTCATTCCTTCTATCTCCTTTTCTAAATCCTATTATTCTTTTCTATAAACTTTTTAAAACAATGATATCGAAAATATTTATATTATATAATATATAATAATTAATCGTTTTCTTTGTTATTATTATTTTTCAATCTTAATTCAATTATATTGTATTTTTATGATACAATAATTTGTTAAATTTTTAATTTTTTCTTTCGTTTTCTTTTTACTTTAATAATGTTAGTGAAAATAATAATCGATTAACTTAAAGACTTAAATAAAAGACGATGATCTCTTAATCGATGCTCCAATTAAGATTGATTGAAACTGAGTACTCCAAAAAGTATCTGCAAAAGATTCAGGTTAAAAAATTAGGTATTAGTTTAAAAAAAAAAAAAGAAGGTTCTCTCTATACCTACGTCCAAGAGACATAAGAGATCCGACAAAGCGTGACGAATTCTTCTGTAAAGAGCTTAAAACGATGTTGTCCACTTGATAAAATGAGACTGATATAAAGAAATTTAGAGAAGTGCTCTGATCGTAAAACGTGCGTCATCCTAAAATGATACTGTTGATGACGAGAATGACCAAGACGACAACGTGATAATCCTAACTCTTAATGATAAGTTAACCGGCCGTATATAAAAGCAGATTCGTGAGCAAGAAGAACGTTAAATCACTGTAGTATCAAGACAGAGACATGAACCTGACGGTAATCCCATTCTTCTTAGGTCAGTAAAGCTAATCAATCGAGTTACGATCATTCTAATCGTCATAGCATGAGATATATATATATATATATAGACATATATATATACATATATATATATATATATACATATATCGTATCATACTAATTATATAAAACAAATATTAAACGTATAGGTATTATATTTAAAAAGAAAAAAATATATAAATAGATAATAATAAATTAAACGACAAAGAACAAACAAACAAACAAACAAACAAACAAACAAAAAAGTATTTAATTTCAATTTAGCGACACAGTTCGCCCTACCGGAAATAGAAATATGGAAATACGGACCGGAAATAAATTATCAAGCAAACATATTAACAACCATAGTCAACAAAGGAGTAGACGAGTGGCTGAGGATTGATTTAAATGGCGCCATGGGATGTCGTTCGATAAATGAAAAGAGTATTCTCTGTCGTATTTCTACAATGAAATATTCTATTATTGACATGTTAAACAACCGTAACACGAGTGAAGATATAACTATAGATAAACGTTTCCAAATTGATTTCAACGAAAATGGTGTCCAACAAATGATCGTTGAAGCTCCGTTTGACATCGAATATTTGGGATTGGTATATTATTTGGCGACACAGTTTAATGTAGGTGTTAATATTGGTAAAGAATTGATAACGTCAATCCCATTTGTCAAAAAAGAAAATTGTACTCTTGGAGAATGTGACACTGTTTTTAATATCACCTTGAAAGAAAAGGATCATTCTCCTTCTTTTTCTTCCTTCTCTGCAGAAGAAAACGAAGACGAAGAAGAAGTAATAGAAAAAGTAATAGAAAAAGAAGATAAGGAAGAAGAAGAAAAGGATTCAATTTCTGACGATCCTGATGAAATAAAATTGACGTTAATCGGTGTGCCCAAAAAATCAACTGACATCAATCTGATTATCGATAAATTTCGAAATTCAAAAAGATGTACTTTTGCCAAAGAATATATGAGTTGGTTAATAGAAAGCGACGACAAGTCTGAAGTGGTGAGTGTTCATTTTTTCTTTTTTTTTTTTAAAGCACGAATTAAAAAAAAAAAAAAAAAAATAAAGATTACCATTCCTCTTAATTTCAAATTTTTTTTCTTTTTTTTTTTTTCTTTCTTTCCCATAGATATCATCCTTCAGTCGAATAAATGTTCAAGAAAATGAATCCTTCGAAAGTTTTACGATGACAACGACGAAGTCGAAGATTTCGAAACTCGTGATGATTTACGAACTTACCAAAATCAAATTGAAGAGTATTAATCCAGCAACTGGTCCACTTCCCACATTTTCAAATCCATTTATAATAAATTTCCCAAGTGACGAAATGATTAAAAATAATTATATCATATAACGCATATCCTTCAGACGATTTATACTCTTTGACGCATATATACGTAGTTAATTAATATTCAATTAGAAAACTTTTTCCTAATATATCCGATTATCGATAAAATGGATTGCCAATTTATTCTCTCAAATTAACAAATTTATTATCGATGGATTTGAAGAAGAATATTCAAGAACAAGTTATTAAATATAATTACAACGATTATATTATCGTCAAATTATTTCATTATACCTGTATATCCTTAGAAAATGTTCAATGTCCTACGACAAATATATTATGAAATTTTACGACATTAAAGTAGAAAATTGGAAAATTCTTGATAAATTCGTTTAAATCGTCGTTTCTCTTGCCTCTTCTCTCAACGAGTTGATTGAAATTATTCGACAAGGTCAAGTCGAATTATATATTGTAAGTAACGTGAAAGAAACTTCAAGCTGAAAGAACAGAGTCAAACAAATTAAACTCTTCCAACTCCAATCGTTGATTTTCTATTAATGTCATAAATTAAAATAATATATATATATATATATATATATATATATATATACACATATATATTATGTTTGGGTTACGTCATCCTATCAATAAAGATTGAGGACATTTTTTTGTTTATTTCCATGATGAATATACAAGTTAATAATTTTATGAGTTTACGTCGTACACCTCTTATGGTATATTTCGTATGCGCAATATTTTCTTTTACTTTTTTTTTTTTTTCTTTTTTGCATGATCATGAAAACTGATCTATTCGAATGATTATTATATATTTTTATTTTCTTACATTACCAACCATAAATCTTAATCATTATTTTATTCAAATAGGAAATTCTTCAAAATTCCACACACGTTTTTTTTTTTCTTTCTGCAAATTAATTATAAATTGCTATTTATTTTTAAAGTCTAATATGCATGTGCTATTTAAGTTTATTTCGTCGATTTCCTTTTGTTAGTTTAATGATACTTTTTTTCCTTTCTTTTTTTTTTTTTCTTCTTTTTTTTTTTTTATAAAATATTAGGACAATTGTCTTCGACAGATCCACGTTAAAAGATTTACGTATTTCGTTTTTTATTTTTTATTTTTATTTTCGCTTTTATTTTTGATATGATTCGACGATTGTTTGAAATATATTCGTAAAAAAAAAAAAAAAAAAAAAAAAAACCCTTTGTTTATTTTTTTTCTTTTCCTTAAGTTAGCTACAGATGGATATGCACATATATTTATTGCACTTTTTAAGAGGACAATTGAAATTCGATGAAATTTTTCAAAAGCGTGCCCTTTCTTTTTCTACTTTCCTTTCGATTTCATACAATCAGTGGCACAATTTTATTGATTTTCTCTTAAATCATATAAAAATCTAATCGCATTGGCGCACGATAAATCTAATTTTTTTTTTTCTTTTTTTTATGGGGAGCTCGTTCTTCTTAGAACTTCTTAACTAAGCTCAAGGAAATTAGATACGTTTACAGATACGCGTGAAAAAAAAAAAGAAAAAAAAAGATCATAGCTTTGGTGGGCATCGTTGATTCTAATCTATCGGTAGACATTTTTCTAATCTCTTTTATCCTTATTCGTAATGCTCTAATTTTTTTTTCTTTTTTTTTTTTTTTTTATATTCTTTTTTTTAATTTTTTAATTTTTTTATCATTCGACATCGTACGAATCTATTTGATAGAAATCGTAAAAAAAAAAAAAAAAAAAAAAAGAAAAAAGAAAAAAAAAGAAAGACATTCTGTCAATAATCTTATCAAATTATATCGCATTAGAAAATCGTAGAAAAACGTGATTACAAATTATGTACCGTTTTCTTCTTTATCGTTTTGTAATATCATTATTGAAAAAAGTTACAAAATGTTTACTATGAAACACATTTCACTTCGGAGGGCGGCTTCATAAAATGCTTCGGAAAAAATTCTAGAAAAAATTTGGAATGTATATTACATTCTTGAAAGAGCATATGTGTAAAAAAAATCTTGCATAAACATAGTTTATCGATTTTTTATATCCTATACTAGAAAGGTTATTTTCTATAAACCTTTTGATTGACATTAACATGATTGCAAAATTGTAAAACAATGTATCTGTAAGCTAAGGACAGTCCTTTTATATTTATAAACGCGTACCTGTGTGTGTACATATATATATATATATATATAAGTATATAAGTATATACATATATATACACACGTATATAATATATCTAGCATGCTATCCATCATCAAAGCACTCCACACAAATGATAGTAAAAATTATAATTTAACGTTGAGCAATGAGATTAATTAATTTTTGAAAATATTTTTCGATTGGTATAACTAATTTCGTTCCATCGCACTTCGATGAAGTGCACGGAAAAAAAAAAAAAAAAAAAAAAAAGAAAGAAAGAAAGAAAGAAAGAAAAAAAAGAAAGAAAAAAAAAGATGAGTCAAGAGCTCTTATCATTTTAAGTTTGAACATAACTTAAGCACATAACAGTTCGATCACAGTTCACAATTTTTCTCTTATTTAAATGATTTAGATTTGGAGCGACGCAAAGATGAAGGACATGATTTAACGATTAAAAAAATATACCGAGAAATCCAATGAATATCCAATGAAGAGAGTTACCGATGAGGAGAATCGTTTCTATCATTTCATAAGTATCTAATAAGTATAATAACACAGCAAATATTTTTTTTTTCTTTTTTTTTTCTTTTTCTTTTTTTTTTTTTTGATTCTCCTGGCATTATATAAAAAGGGACATGCATATACACACACACGCGCGCGCACACACACACACACACACACACATAAACAACAGTACGAACATCTATTTTCTCTTTCTGTCCCGCCATTTTCTATTCTCAAGTTTGATCCTAATGAATCGTGAAAAAGAAGCTATCCTAACCTACGTATATACAATTATTATTATTATATAATAATAATAATAATTATTATTATCATTATTATTAATATTAATATTATTATTATTATTCATTATTATTATTATTATTATTATTATTATTATTCATTATTATTATTATTATTATTATTATTATAATTATTATTATTATTATTACGTTGTTGGAAGAGACATAGAGCACAAGGAAATGTAATGCCCTATCAAAAGTTCTCGCGTAGGAAAGTAACGGCACGACGGTAAAAATATGGCTCGACATTATTGACTGTTATTCACGTTATTTTGCTGCTTTACTGAATCCATATTGGGGATGTAGTCCATCGCCATCAAACAGGCGAACACGGTCATCACCATCTTCGGTTTTACCTCGGTTATGTCTTCTGGTAATGCATAGACCCGAGCACCACATTTTCGTGCCAAGGATATCGCATATTTGGCGTTGTCGAGGTTTTCCTACAATTTCAATAATTTAATTAGAACAACGTTGAACTCTCCGAAGTAACAATTTGATATCTAACATTATAACTAATTATTACAAATGACTCACTTCCTCTGTACCACCCTCCTTAACAAGATCATAATTAACAGACCCGGGTTTGATAGCGTCGATCAAATCGATCACTACCTTACCATCCGATATCGCGTAATCCTGAAAACTTTTGATACTACTACTCTTCCCTGCTCCTTGCAATTTAGAATTAACCCATTGTACGATCTCTTTTTCGACCAGAGTACTGCCCTGCGTACCAGTCAATGACGTCAAAATTGACAAAGTATAAGACCTCATCAATTGCCAGATGAGAGCCAATGTCAAGGTCGCGTTCCCATCATTAATATCCTGTCCTGCTATACCGACCAATGAAAAGTTCATCTGTTTTCCAAGTTCAACCACGTAATTGCAGTTTTCTAATTTCTCCATGAATTTTCTTAACTTGGTAAACTTTTTATGAACTTTGTGCCAATTGACTGTACCAGGTTTTATGATGTCATATAATTGGAAGATTACTAATCCATCGGCAAGATCGGAATAAAGCCAATTGACGTGAGGTACCACACCCATAGAATTCATCCAATTTCTATATGTTTTCTCTTCCCGAGTCTCTTCCAATGATTCCAATCCTTCGATATTGTTCTCAGGCTTATCCAGGCCAGGATAATTGTTAAACATGTTTGCGACGAATGCAAGATTGAGTTTATAAATACCATTGACGACATCACTGGGTGTAACAAAACTGCGACAACCTAATTTTGCAGCTTGTTGAAGCATGATTTCAGCTCGTGACAAATGATTTGGTTCCATTAAAGCTTCGACGGTGACGCCAGCAGTATTAGGTGCAATTTGTTTAATCAAGTAAGTATAAATTTCAGAATCCGTGATGTCTGATTGGAAGTTATTGCATCTTCTAGCGATACCAGCGTTTTCTAAATGATGATTAACCCATCTCAATAGTATAGACTCGGGAGAAAGTTTTAGAAGATCTTCAATACGTTCACCGTCTTGTAATAACGTCGCCAAACCAGGACAATTCTCTAAAGTAATTTGATTGAATAAACCAATTCTAATAATTTGCCATAAGAGACCTAAAACCAAGTGAGGTGATCCTTTGGTAAGATCATGAGCATCAATATTGATGATATTGCAACCAATAGATTGTGCCGATGATAATGCAAGCGTCAAATTTTCATGCTTCTTATACAATGTCAGACTCTTCTTGTTGATGGTTCTTTCGTCTATGGTATCCGGACAAGAATGATTGATGATTTTACTGTAACAATTTATTGAAAAACAATTTATTAATTTTGTATTCACAATTTGGATTTTATTTTTAAGAGAAAACATAAGCAAAAAAAGGAAGATGAATTGAACAAAAAAAAAAAAAAAAAAAAAAAAAAAAAGAAATACCTACCAAAGAAGTATGCCATCCTTAACCTTGTCATAAAGAGTCTTGCCCTCAGAATCGATAGGTAACAAATGTTTCAAATCGGGATCATGTGCAAGATTAGTATTGATCCAATCACTGAAGGCAAGTTGTTCCTCGAGTCTAACGGAATGAGTCGTACCAACGCTTGACGCTTCCGAAATTCCTCCCAACGTTTCAAGATTCTCCTTTTTCGAGACGACGTGCTTGAAAGTGGATCCAAGTTCGTTGGCCTTAAGCTCCTTACAGAGTTTCTCGAACTCGTCGAAGGACAGCCGGCCCTTGTGTTGTAGTCTCTGTTTGTCGTCATACTCCTCGATCATTTGTCGCACTTTATAGCCGGGCATTTTAAATCCGCAAACGTCCAATGCATTTCGTAGTTCAGCCAGATCGATAAATCCATCGCCATTTGCATCGATCTGTGTATACATGCAAAAAATAAATAAATAAATAAAGAAAAACAAAACAAAACAAAACAAAAAGAAACAAGACAGTATAAATAACTAAATTTTCAATCATTAATAATAAAACACACATTAATCGTTTTATAATGTGTCACTCTTATTAATATATACATATATATATATAGACATGTGTATTTTCAATTGTGTTTATTATATTATATATATATATATATATATATATATATATATATATTTTTCTATATATAATAATATAATTTATAATCCTTATAATGATATTATAACGTATTTTAAGTATAAATATTTTCTGTATGAATAATTAGATGATAAATTGCTCAACTATAATATCTGATTAAATCATTACAATGATTAAAACATCTTGTAATGATTTTCGATTATTAATGATAACTCAAATAACAGAACGATAATATTACAGTGCTCTTCTACGTAGTAAATACTATAGGTATATAGTATGTATATATATATATATATATGTGTGTGTGTGTGTGTGTGTGTGTGTGTGTACATAAGAGCCTCTGTTAGAAGAGTGCTGATCGGGGTTAATCGACCCTACGCGTTCCTACGTAAGCATTCCTCGGAAACAACGTTGGCACTGTCGTCGATCAACGAATGCTTTTCATCGTTAAAACTCGCACCCAAAGAAAAAGAATTTCAAATCTACTTACTAAATTAAATAAACGACCAAAATCACGAAAATATTCTTCCATGATATCCCATCTTCTTAACTTTAAGATCTCCATTATTCGTACGATAATAAAACCAAACGAAAATAAGAAAAAAAAAAAACCCCCCCAAAAAAAAAAATGGTTCGAAGAAATCCCACTCAAAAAAAAAAAAAAAACGGACAGCAAAAGCTGCGTTAAACTGCTTCTTCGACTGACGTTTACACGAGAACTGAACTATGATGCGTTTACCCTTATCAATCTTATCGTTAAACATACCTGATAATATGAGTAGAAGGAGGAGGAGGAAAAAAAAAAGGAAGAAAAAGAAAAAAACAAAAAGAAAGAAAAATAGAAAGAGATGAAGAATATATATATCGTAGAATTTATTTCAAAGAACTCTAACTCTAAAGTATACATATATATATATATATATATATATACACACATACATATATATAACGTAACCAAGCATTTATCACTTCTCATGTAGATATAATGGATTAATAGATAGATCATAAAATTGATCTATATAGTACTGTAAATGAATCATTTGTGGGAAAACGCGGAATTTCTCTTTGCTATCCCACGAAAGTGTGTGGGTCGTAAAGATGACAATAAATGCAGAGATTTTATTTTGTTTACATTTGTAATCACGCGCACGTTGTTTTACTACGAAAAATCTAAAAGCCATTTTGACTCGAGCGAGTTTCCTCTTTCATGATTCTACACAACTCTCCTCCTCCCCATCCCCCTCCTCTCCTCCTTCAACACCCATTCCCCTTTCTCTATTACATCTCCATCCTCTTTATCTCACCGATACGTAATACGTAAACCGATGTCCAGCTGATAGACACAGGTGATTATTATTCTCACAGCTGATTCAAATTGGCCGAAAGTTAAATTTGAATTAATAGGCTTTACTCATTCGATGGAATCAATGAGATACGAGGGATAACAATTCTGGTAATAATCGTTATTGATTATGATGTTACATAAATGCTATTTGCGATAAGCTTATTACACAGGTATTCGTCATCGTCGGGTCTGACAATGAAATAAATGCCAGATAGATTGTCGACGATTGGTCACGAGAGATGATAACACCAGTTAGAAATCAGATTATCTTATAGGATATTTCCATAATCGGAGAGATAAATCTTGATATCTATTATAACGAGATTTTTTTTCCTTTTTTTTTCAGAAAAGAAAAAAAAAAGGATAAAGAAAGTTTATCTTTAACGGAGATGAGGATATTTTTCAACAAGAAAAAGAGAATATGATCTTTATAAGATAATCACTGATATCTATTCAAGGATCTTCATTAAACCGCAAAATCAATTTCTAATGTATTCTTTATGAGAGGAAAAGAAAAAGAAATAAAAAGAAGAAAAAAAAAAAAGAAAGAAAAAGAAAGAAAGAAAGAAAGAAATTACAATGAGTTACCAACTTTGAAAATATTGAAAATAAATCTTGAAAATTTATAAAAACGAACATTAGAGATCATCATCATCATCATCATCATCATCATTGATATCGATTAAAAAAAAAAAAAAAAAAGAAGACCATTGCAAGAAGCTCAATTTTCAGAATGTTCCTTAGAAATGAATCACGCAAAGTGTAATCAGCAAATATCAAAGTATAATTATAAAATATGACATAGAATCAATATGGATCATCGATGATAATAAATCTAACGATTCTCATCAAAATAAGTGAGATTTTCAAAATGTAGTAACATTGAAAGAAATCACACAGGGAGTTAACAAACACTCGACGTGTACAAGCAACGTTCTCTCTCCCGGGGTCATTCTCTCTCTCTCTCTCTCTCTCTCTCTCTCTCTCTCTCTCTCTCTCTCTCTCTCTCTCTCTCTCTCTCATTCTATCTCTATCTCTCTCTCTTTCACTCCAATACTTTTATCCAGAAAACTGGTTCCACTGGCATCGCATTGCGCCTGTCCCTCAGAGTACCCCAGTATCCCACCCGTAGAAATCGCGATAGAATTACCTTAGAAATAAAAGGAAGAATAACGACTGATATCTCTTACTTAGTTGTTTCACGTTAATAAACGTACATATATATATATATATTTATATACATATATATACATACGTACATACATACATACATAATATAATCTCGATTAACACATAGTCCTCTGTCTCTGTCGATTACATATCCTCTCGCTGAGAATAAAGAGAGATAACAAGTAACCCGCTAACTCACTAATATATATTTCAATGACACTGATAACACTTTTATATATATATATCGAATGATTCATTCTTTCTTTTCATCGTTATTATTATTATTATTATTTTTTTTTTTTCTTTTATATTTTTTTCTTCTTTCTTTCTTTCTTTTTTTTTTTTTTTTACTTCAATCAGAGATCACTCGATTACGATGATCGCTCGATCACTCACTTGCTCGCTAACTAGCTCGCTCGTTTGTTCTTTCTTTTGTATGCTCGAAAAATTTCAAAATGAAAGTTCTACGTTTGAGATTAGTCATTCGACTGGCATGATTGGTATTTAAACTCGTGTCGATTGTAAGGAAAACCTTCAAAAGTCACCTTGTCCTACCGAAGACACCGTGTCGCTCGCTAATGGATAATATTATGCTATCTTATCTCATGTCCTAAGATAACGACCGTGTACCAGCGCTTAACCTTCATTAGAATGCGAACTCGAACATTAGTTGTTTCTTTCTTTTCTTTTTTTCTTTTTTTCCCCTCCATACGAAATAAATATATACATACGTACATACATACATACATACATACATACTTCTCAACAATCGTAAGAGACAAGAATAACAATTTTATCTAATGTAATTCGATAGTCGAACGAAATAAATAAATCGATCGATCATTAGTATAATTAGAATCGATCATTAATATGATTAAAACATTAATTAAGAAGGTCGAACGTTAAAATAATATAATTTTATCGAACGAATATCCAATCGATTTAATCGAATCGTTTAATCAATATGTGTATGCCTATTCTTGACCTGGAAAGTGGCCTTGAACGCGATACTTTTTCGGTAACGTCATCGTATCTCAGCGATTTAAAAGTATATGAGAAAGAGAGAAAGACGATTCACCAACCACCCACACTCGCAACGTCCTCGGGAAACAATTTATGAAGGTCGCACTTTCCATATAAATACATACAAGAGACTTGCATCATGCATTAGAATTGACAATAATTGAAAGGCTTGACACAAGTCAGTATCGTTTGAAGAAATTTTTACGTAGAGGTATGTAAGTAGTATATTACACTTTTATCTATATTAATATAAATTAGACTATATTAATACAGTATGTATATATATATATATATATATATATATAAATTAATAGTATAGTATATAATAATATATAAGTTATATTAGTATTATTATTATTACGATATAAATGATATATACTAATCTAATAATTTAACAAATGTTAACATATTATAAAACATATTGTTAACATTTTATAAGATTATAGGTATCATCTTAACTGACCGCAATATGTTTACATTTTATAGTGTTCACGCTTGTTATGAATCAATTAATTAACACGTTATTCGAAACGAGGTTAATTAAAGAGATAAATTACTGTCGGGTTGAAATCGAGAGTGCAACTCATTGCGAGTTATTTGATATCGTATTTAAAACATATAGATATGTATGTATTGTGTAAGAAGTACCTACATATAATACATACATACATATATATATATATATATATATATATATATATATATATATATACACATACATCGAGAATGGATAGATGAATGCGTGTGTATATATAATATATATGTATATATGTGTGTGTGTTGTGTGTGTATATAATATAAATGTATATATATGTGTGTATATATTTGTATTATCAGAGATAAATAAATATATAAATATATATATATATATATATATATATATATATATAAAAATTGGTCGTTTAATGGATTCGTGTTGTTTATTTAATCATTAAGAATAACTCGTTTAAAAGGCGTCTAATGCAAGAGCTTATCTCGATTCGCTTTTAGAAATGGCTCGTGTCGCTGAGATTCAAGGAGCGTTAAATTACTCGCGCGGTTAATGCGTGCTCGTGCCCCCATGAAAAGTCGTTTTCTTCGCAAAAGATTATAATTCGTTCTACGTACTAGCATGATCCCTTGCGCAATTTTCCGCCATTCACCATTCGCTCATATCTATCTACAGTTGTTCTAATAACCCCTCTGTAACCTAATTTCTTTTTCTTCTTTTCTGTTTTCTTTTTTCTTTTTTCTTTTTTTTTTTTCCCCTTTCTTTCTGTCTGTCTAAATGCAAAATCATTTATTGCAAAACTCTTATATTGGAATTTATATACCTTTTTTTCTTTTTTCTCTTTTTTTCTTACTACGATCAATTATTACTTATATTGAAAATATATATTAGAACATAACTATACTGTTACGTGTTTAATACGATATTGATCGTACTAAACAATATTACGAAATAATTAATTTTAGTATTATATTATAATTATAATATAATATAATATAATACTAATACTAATAACTAACGAATATAATATTAAAAAGTAATTATATTAATATATCAGGATATTTCTTTAGTTTCATGAATAATATAATACTAATATTATTATAATACTAATACTATCATTCTAAGTATAATATAAATTAATTGTAATATAAAATACATGCGAATATATTAGCATACAGTATTATACTATGAGATATGAATTAATTTTTATACGTTTTATGAGTAGAAAAAAAAATGCAGAAAAAGAAAATTTCAAAGTTACTTAATTTTATAATATTTTTACGAAAGCAAACTTATCTCTCATTAATTTTCTCTCTCTCTCTCTCTCTCTCTCACTCTCTCTCTCTGTCTCTCTGTCTCTGTCTATCTCTATGTATATAGAGTACTAGAAATAGATACGTTCTAAAATGGAGGAATTAGTATTTAAAAAAAAAAAAAAAAGAAGAAAGAAAAAAGAAATAAAAAAAAGAAATAAAAAAGAAGCCCAGAGAAAATTATGTCTTCGTTCAGATTGTACATTTAATGGTATGAATCATGTAATCGTGATTTAAGCTTTATACTCCACTATGTTTATTCTCAAATATTATCGTGCTCCCCTTTCGAATTGATATATAAGTATGTATATATTAGCTTTACCAAACATTACCGGCACGGTAATTTAAGTCATAATTCTTTTCTAATAATTGTATATACGATATTATATATATATAGATCTAACGTGCATAAATAATTTTCTACATTATTAGAATTTTATTTGGATTAGTATGAACGATATATTTTATTTCTTTTCTTCATTTTTTAATTCAATCCATTTTCTAATTTTCTAAATATGTATATATATATATATATATATATACATATATATATATATATATATATATATATATATATATATGTTCTAAAACATATATTTTAAACATAATGTATATAATATATAAGTGGATATAAAGGAGCCATGTAAAATATAATAATGTAAAAGTACTCGCGCCTCAGTGAGGCGCTCATTTTCTTGACAATTATGTCGTTGTAAAGAACGACCAAGAATTGTCGTGTTACGTGCTAGAAATAAACAATGGGGAAATAATTTCATGAAAATTTGTAGTACTTCATGGTAAAAAAAAAAAAAAGAAAAAAAAAAGGATTTTACCAGAGAAAAATTAGAAACTCAAGGCCTATATCTATCTTGTTTTTCGTTTTATATAAAAATTTCCAACGTGGTTTTAACCACCAATTTTCCCCTTACTAAGTATATGCCTGTCATTTTGATAATTATCACGAGGAAAATATGGTTACTCACTCAATTGTCGAACGATAATAAATGCAAAAGAGGAAATTTCATATGTAATACGATTAGAACTTCTTTCTTGTTTTATTTTTCCTTTTTTTTTTTTTTTTTCCATTGTTTCGAATGAGAATTAAATAATAAATATCTATTAATAATATTTATAAAAATAATTTTTCATTACAATTAATCTTATATATATACACATATCTTATATATATACATAAAAATCTAAAAATATATATATATAGGTGCTAAGATACACCAAAATAATAAATAAGACAAAATTAATCAATCTGTAACTCGAAGCAAACTTATCAAGCATGATACCGTAAAAAGACATATCCGTTCTGACTCATCAATCTAGAGATACCTTATATATACATATATGTATATGTACATATATATATATATATATATATATATGTATGCGTGTTCGTATATTTATCCAGAAGACCGACCAATCGAGGGAGGATTCTTAGTACTTAAATCCGTTGGTTGCTCTCATTGAAATTCTCTGCAGTCGAAGATTTCAAAGAAGAAGTAAAAGGAGAAATAAAAAAAAGATGAAAAAGAGAAAAGATTTGATGGTCTCGGTAGGCTGATTTCGCAGAACGAAAATATTATCGTCCGTTCCGTTCGATATTATGTACATATTTCCTATTGTTGCTATCAAACCTAATCACTTTACTTGTCACTCTAATTTTCAACTACAGGATGGATGGCCGAAAAACAATTGGATCCTAAGTGATAAACCAAAAGTTATCAACTGATAATAAAAATCAATTTTAGAACTTTTAAGGCTATTTTATATAATCTTTTTTTTTTATTTTTCAAATTGTAAAGCCTACTAACAGCCTAATAAAAAAAAAAAAAAAAATAAATAAATAAGAAGAAAACTAATTTTTATGATCACCTAAGAAATTCTTATCTATCTTGTGGTATTGACCACAAAAGGAAAACGAGAATCAATTAAAAAGAAAAATTCATTGACGTCATCATAAAAAAAAAAAAAAAAAAAAAAAAAAAAAAAAAAAAAAAAAAAATTAAAAATCAGATTAAAGAAAAGACCATTGCCATAATCAAAAGAATAAAAAAAAGAAAAAGAAGAAGAAGAAAATAAAAGAATAGAAAATCATTTGAAAAATATGTGTTCATACCTAACGTTTGTAAAAACATAGTAAGGAAAAATTAATTACAAGTACAGGGACGTAATAAGAATTCTAAGCGTGGGAAACGAGCCGACAAAGCATAGTATAGTGTACATACATTAGCTTAACATAAACCTTAAGCATCTAACTATATATATATATATATATATGTATATATGTATAATATATATATATATATATATATATATATATATGTATATAGTATACGTGAGAATGAGATAGAGGAAAGTAGAGGTATTGTTAGTCTGAGAAAGGGACTTCCTTCTCTCTGAAATTGTCTTTTTTTTCTTTTCTTTTTTATTACTCTTTAAAAAAATACATTAACACGAGGAAGTAGTAGAAAAAAAAAATTAAAAAAAAAAAAAAAAATTAAATACGTATGTTAAATATCAAACGCTATTGTTGAGTTTAATAAAAAGAAATCGACGAAAAAAAGAAGCTCGTTAATCTTTCGAACTTTTATATATAACAATTCTCTATTTAAAAAATTTATTATAAAAATTAAAAGTTATATATAAATATATAGTAAATACTATATATTTATATATACACATTCTTTTTTTTGTCAATAATGAAAATATTCAAACGTGTTCTTTGTAAAAAATGATCTTCCAGAGAGAACAAATAAAAAGATAAATAAAAAGATAAATAAAAAAAAAAAAAAAAAAAAAAAAAAAACTGATGCATAGAGTACAAGTGTCAAGTATATAACATAGAAATATATATAGGTTGTTAATCGATAAAGATCTTAAACGATTCGGAAAATCTATTAGTTTTTACCAATTATTCTTAAACCTTTCAGTGCTATGGGCGCACATATGCGTCCAGAGAAAGCTATCGATATAGACTATAGACGCATATACGCGCTCGGCAGATGCTATTTGTATGGACTATGGACGCAAATACGCGCCTGGCAAAAATGATCAACGTACTATGGTATAAATGTATATATTCGGCAATTGTTTCTATTATCCAACATTCTGAAAAAGTATTCAGTTCCCGGCAATCGTCAGCACCAGCCGCGTGCCGTCCATACAGATTGCATAGGCCACGAGTATTCAGCATTCAAAGGGTTAAAAAAAAAAAAAAAAAAAAAAAAAAAGAAGATCCTAGGATCGAATGGTGGGTAGATTCGCGTCGCGGGAAAGTTTCTAGTTTTACGATATGAAAAAATAAAAAAAAGGGGAACAAAATGTAACATGGAAAAAAAAAAGTCTCGAAGCAGAGCAATCGATTTCTCGCATAGAAAAAAAAAAAAAAGAAAGAAAGGAAAAGAAAAAAAAAGAAAAAAGAAAAGAAAAGAAAATTAATAATCACCTGGAAACTTTTAATCCATTCTGTAGATGTAGATCAGGGCAAGATTTTTACGCAATGTTCTTATTTTTAGTGGTCGATCATACGCTCAATTTACTATTCCAGTAACGTATAATATTGCATAATAAATATGGCACAACGATCGCGCAATGGAGAGTATATCGTTGCCACGGTATCACTTTCCTTTTTTTCTCTTTCTCTTTCTCTCTCTTTTCTCGTCTTGTCTTTTCTTCTTTAGAAAGCTTCTACAAAGATTATACTTGAGAAATTTTTTTTTTTTTTTTTTTTTTTTTTTTTTTTTTTTTTAATTGATTTATTAATGAACATTCTCTCTCTCTCTCTCTCTCTCTCTCTCTCTCTCTCTCTTTCTGTCGCAAGTTAATAAATCTATTATAATATTAAAAGTTCGATGAGAGAGAAAGAGAAAGAGAAAGAGAGAGAGAGAGAGAGAGAGAGAGAGTAAGATGAACTTCATTCATTATGAAAAATGTTCTTAGCTGTATTAATTTCACGCTCGTAAACCTATGAAATAGTTTTGTTCGATATCTCACGGTAAATTGAGAACAAATTGCTTGTAACTTATAACGAAATTCTTTCCTTTGAATGAACAATAAAATAAAATTTATAAACCTTCTCTGTGGTTTTAACTAAAAGTAATAGAAAAAAAAAAAAAAAAAAAAAAAGAAAAAAAAAGAAAAAAAAATATTTAACCGTGAGAAATTATTATTATTATTATTATTATTAAAAAAGAGAAGAAAAAGTAATCACAATTAATTCTATCACTTATGAAATTTTACCTTTAAGTGTGTATTCAATGTGCATTAATATTTATTTCATTTATCAATCGTCTTTTATTTTAGAAAACAATAATACAAAAAAGAATTCGATATATATATATATATATTTTTTTTTCTTCAAAGTTATTTAACATATAAAATTAAAAATTAAGATAAATATTAATTAGTACGTAATAATTTTAAATAACATCGTTAAATGTTTTACATTGAGTCATTGTACGTTTTCTTATATATTTGTAAATATTAAAATTTCACTTCGCGATAACCCTTTCAAAAGGTTTAATAATAGTTCAAAGAAATACAATGGATAACGGGAAGAGTATAAATACTTGTTGTACCCCCAACTTCGAGATAAACGACGGCCAACGTTATGATTTCGTAGAAAGAAAAGAATGGCACGTGCCAACGCGAAGTTCGAACGCTTAGGGGGTTTCTCTTTCTCTCTTTCTCTCTCCCATGGCAGGTTTAGAGAGAGAATCGACTGAAAATAATTTCACCCTACACGAAGTGTCTAAAAGAAGACTAGTTAAATATTATGCGTACATAAGTCGAGAATAGTCTTTTTTCTTTTCTTCTTGTTCTTTTTTTTTTTTTTTTCTTTTATCTTTTCGTTTCTTTTTTCGTTCGCAAAGAGTTTCGCATGAACGAACACGGTAACGATGAGTTAGCAACCATGAGAAGAATCAGTGGAAAGGATCATTCATGTACCATGGTGTTTACACGAAATTACTTCCCGTTCGACTAACAATAAGCTTACGCCAGTAATATTTTCCATACCATTGCATGATCTTACTTCTCTCTATCTCTCTCTCTCTCTCTCTCTCTCTCTCTCTCCCTCTCTCTCTTTCTAGAATGTAATAAGAAACAGATATGTACATAGATAGAGATAGAGAATGAGCCACAAAAAAAAAAAGAAAAAAAAATAATAATTTTTAAGCGATTTTTAAAAATCAATTGCTCCACATCAAAACTCAAGCTTGTAGTATTAAAAGCTTTGGCTTCTGATTCGTAATCCGCGCAAAGGAAGAAAAAAAAAAAAAGAAAAAAAAAATGCTATAAAAAAATCTCCAAAAAGAATAAATTGATTTTTTTATTGCTTTTCTTTCTTTTTTTCTCTTTTTTTTTTTTTTCTTTTTATTTAAAGATCATCACGATGAATCTTTTACGGACCCACCCTATAGTATAACGTATGTTATACTGATACGTCGCGAGTCAACATTCGACGGATGTCGGAAGGGGTTGCGTTCACACCGGTAACACGATCAATAAGATAATTGAGAAGACTTTCTCGACAATGCCGGCGGAAGGGAGTAATTTCGTCATCTCCCTTGGTAAGTACATACTCTTGCGCAAGGTCATTGTTTTAGATGGGATTCTCCGATCGTAAACTAAAGTATCATTGAGTAAAAACGATCTTCATTGTTAACCCCTCTCCCCCACTTTCAACAAGAAAAAAAAAAGAAAAGAAAAAAAGAAAATCATTCTTTCAACTATGAATTAAGAAATGATTCAAATTGTCATTAAATAATAACATAATCAATAATTATTCTATAACACATATATAATATATTATAGTGCATATAATAATTTCTATATAATAAATAATAATTACTATATACATTTTATTTGTTATTATATTATTATTTAATTATAACTTAGATTATATAATTTGAACACACAGTTTGTAATAATAACATACTTATTTAATATTTTACTAATATTAATATCAAATATATAATTATAATACCATCGTGTAATTTTACTTATATCATTAATAATTTTATATTAACATTTAATATAGCATAATATAATTATATCGTATATATATATATACATATATATATATATATATATATATATATTGTAATACGATATAATGGCAATACAATACTTCAGTTAATTAATACCAATATCTAATTATATTATTATTAAGCATATACTAAAATAATAACAATAAATAGAATCGTACGTATAGTTATATACTCGTTCGTAATTCAAACAAATGTAAAAGAAAGGCATTTGAAATTGATCGAGCATGGAAATCGAAGCGCGCGCGCACACACAGATGCACGCACGCACACACACACACACACACCCATACACACACACACACATATGCATGGCTACCTTCCCTCCCACTTATCGAATATACATATATAAAACAATAAAAACACTTTAGTTGATAAAAGACCACATGCATCGAACATATGAAGTACTTTAGTTCTAAACCGCCAATACAAGCTTTAATTAAAACGATAGCATTATATATCCTAGTGAACGTGTTTTATAAATAAAGAAAGAGAAAAAGAGAGAGAGAGAGAGAGAGAGAGAGAAAAAAAGAGCCGACGAATAATCGATCGATCGATTAAATATTCTCGATCGGTGATCTCGAGTAAAAAAAAAGAAATAAAAAAAAATATAACGACGTTAACGGTACATCGACGTTGAAAAAAAAAAAATAAATAAAGATTATAATAATGAAGGATCTTTAAACGTGACGTCATACATGCTTCATGCACGTGGATAAATATAAGGCATATTATACATATGTATATATGTATATACATATTTTATATTCGAAATAACAAACAATCGCTGTTTCTGTTTATATTAAAGTCTAATACAAAAATATGTGATTCATGCATTATCATTTTATATTTTCTTTTTTTTTCCTTTATCTTTAATCGAAAGAGATAATAAAATTTGCTAAAAGAATATTCAAAAAATAATATTGTGAGAGTTAATTAATTTCTTGCATTTTGTCATTGGTGATGATATTTTCGTATCGTATATTTTTTATTAATTAATATAGGATCATTTATAAAAAATATATTTGATTGATCGATATAAAAAATGTTATTAAACAACTCTAATACTATAACTTATTGAAATTACATATTATTAATAATGTGATGAATCTAGTATGTATGTTAAAGTAAATGAAAAAAAAAAAAGAGAGAAAAGAAATATATATATATATATATAATAATATAATAATACTATATTAATTTTACTTATTAAATATCTTATTAATAATGTTTAAATTGATTGTACAGGTTATGCGATACTATTATTATTAATGAAATATCTAAATATATAATTCAAATATTCACTAATTGTAATTGTAATTAATATTAATCTAAACCTCGTTCCCAATGTTATAAAACATTTATTAAGAAAAGAAAAAAAATTTTTTATATTTTTATATATTTACTCGGAAATTAAATTTGATGGAATAAAAATCGATAATCGATGAGTATCGAATTATTAGAGCATTCGACTCGAAGTAATATTCGTTCGTATTTTGACTACGTAATTCCACTACGAGAGTCAAGTAAGCGTCATATGCATAAAACGCATATTGAAAGGAAATGTTAAACTTGTGCATTCGTTCGTTCGTTCATTCGTTCGTTTTCTATATCGGCAATTCCAAGGATACGAATATAAGATATGATCCGACGAAAAGGCACTTTATATATAATATCGCTTTAACGACATATTCTTAACTGCAAACGTATGCAACGACCATTTTACAGTGTAAAATTACGTATCGTCCTTCATTCGAAAAATTTAATGCATCGTATTCGTCGTTAATGCATTCATATAAGACTAGTCGAAATTTTTTTTTTTTTTTTTTTTTTTTTTTTTTATCGAAATAGAAACGAACCAAAAGTTCGTTATTATGTATCTAATAAAATCAATTATAACAATAATCATATAATATCTATATATAATTTATATAACACAACAATATTATTATTACTATTATTATTATATATTATTCTTATTATCGTATAAAAGATGTATATATGATAGATGTATATCATATAAAGATATATATATATATATATATATATATATATATATATATACGATCGTTTTTAAATTACATTTAAATATAAAATTAATATAGTCACGTGACAGTGTCGAAAAAAAAAACAAAAAAAGTAACAAAAAAAAAAAAAAAAAAAGAAAGAAGAAGAACGAACAACGAGTGTGAAAAATATAATAAAGAGCATTTGAAAAATATTTCGAACGGACGTAGGAACTCAAAAAGAAAAAGAAAGAAAAAGAAAGAAAAAAGAAAGGAAAAAAGGAGATAATGAAAAAAAAATGAAAAAAAAAAAAAAAGAAATAAATAAAAAAGAAAAGTAGAGAAAATAATGTAATGTGAAGAATGAGGAACGGGTGTGACACTCACAAACGTGGTTATTCCACGAGGGTGGGTTTTCACAGGAGCACGCTGATAAAACCGGCGATCGATAAACCACCGCCGAGCCACGCCGTTCTAACCCATCCAGTTTGTATCAATGTAACAATGACTAACAGAAAACCGTACACCACTTATCCTTTCTATCGTAAACGATCGTATACATTTGGAACATCGATTGTGAAAACAGAGGAAAAAAAAATAAAAGAAAAGAAGAACGATCATTTAAACGTAAAAAGAAAAAGAAAGAAAGAAAGAAAGGAAGAAAAAAAAAAAAAGAAAGAAAGAAAGAAAAGAAACACATCAAACGATAAAGATTGATAAAGGACTTACAGCTTGAAATTGTTCGAGGAGTTCCTGTCGGTCGTCGATCGCGGTGGCCATGTTGCCCGAATATATATATATATATATATATATGTATATATATATATATATGTATGTATGTATATATATAATCCTTCCGCCTTTCCTTTCTCTTCTCTCTATTAGCTCGATATACGTTCCCTCTCTCTCTTTTTCTCTCTCTCTTTTTCTTTCTTTCTCACCTTCTTCTTTCTTTTACCTATTTTTTTTTCTTTTTTTTCTTTTTTTTTTTTTTTTTTTTTTTTTTTTTTTTTTTTATATCTTCTTATTCGTCGTGCCTCTAATATTTAACAATGGCACGACGAAATTCCACGACGCAATTATATTTCTATAACAAGATCTAACTAACTAAAACGGACGTTCGAGGAGGAAACACACGATATTATTACTATACGTATATACGTATACATATATATATATATATGTATATATATATATATGTATATGTATACCGAAATATTCACTGCGTCCTTCGAGCTAAAGTCCAAACGAAACGGAGTCGCGACGAAGACTGAATGCCGTTACCGCGATGGCCGGGACACCGCAGCGCGCGCCATCCGAACCGAACATAAACGAAATTTAACGAATACTTCCGAAGCTCGTCATCCTATAATTTTTGGTTTAGTTCGGTTAAGACCAGGCAACCGTTGACACGTCTATTCGACAAATCCCTAGGGCCAAATTACGACGTTTCACATATATCGAATAACCGTCACAAAAATGTTATTCCAACTCGTGTCTGACGTTTTTCCCCTCTCCCTTCTTCTTCTCTTTCTCTTTCTCTCTCTCTCTCTCTCTCTCTCTCTCTTTCCTTTCCTTTTGTCTACCACACTTCTCACATTTTTTTACTATCTCCTAACCGGAAACTAACCAACGTGTTTTCTGGCAATACATGAATAATCCCATTGATCTTTTTCTTCCTATTTCTTTTTCTTTTTCTCTCTTTTCTTTTCTTTTCTTTTTTTTTTCTTTTTCTTTTTTTTTTTTTTTCAATACATTTCGATAATATCGAATTCAAATTCGTATTCCAAACGAAATTTTACGTTTATATAATTATATATATATACATATATATCTTGTGGGATTTGAAATTGAAAAAGATACATTTTACATAATATTTATTTCAAATCCCCTATCAAATTTAAGCAACTTCAATTGGAAATTCGTATTCGTAAAGTTTCTACGATTATATATATATATATATATATATATATATGCATATGTATGTATATCTCGTCGTTTGATGTGAAGTGAAAAAAGTGTTAGAATTGTCGAGTAGAAAGGAAGAAACGTCTTTCATTCCTTTCAAAAGAAATATCTTTAAAGCGTCATTCTCGCGCATTATTACAACACAAATTGTTTCTTTGACTCAGAACCGAGCGAAGTCATTTGTTAAAAATCCGTCTTGAAGTGGGTCATCGACTTTTACAAAATGGAAAGCTTTGATTGAAAGAGAATTTCTAATCTCATTCTTTCTTCTTTTTTCTTTCTTTTTCTTTTTCTTTTTTTTTTTTTTTTTTTTAATCTGAATCTAGACTTTTTAGATAAGTATTAAACAAAAGATTCGTACACAATGAGGAAAATAATCGATCGATCGTTCGATGTAACAAAGAAATGCGTGAATCAATTAGTTATATATATATATATATATGAATATCTCATAAATATATATATATATATATATATGTAAATTATATTGTAAAAAAGATGACTGAGAGTCATCGCGTGATTAGATGATCTTTCTTCAAATGAAATCCCACAAGGATGATTCATTTTTCTATTACGAAGCAACAACACGACAAGTGTCTTACTAACATATATACATATATACATATGTACATAAATACGTAGATCAGAAATATCCAAAGCTGACTCAGTCATGTGATTTAGTTCCTATTTGTTTCCATACTGATATGCGTCATTTGATTTACATCGTAAAATAAAAAATGATTTTTATATATATATATATATATATATATATATATATATTTGAACATTTTCTTTCTATATATTATAAGAGAAGTATTACACTTCTTTCTTTTCTTTTTAAATTACCATTTATACTTATGATTGAAATGAACGATTAATAATAAATAAAAAACAATAATACAATATTAATAATAAAACGATTATTAATAATAAGAATTTTCTTACTCTCTTTCTCTTTATCTCTCTTTCTTTTTTTTTTAAATAATATTTCAACATTTATCTTATATTCATTATAGCAATATTTCGAAAAGGAAATATGAGAAATAATAAAAATGCATATAATTTAATTATATATATACATATACGCATATACTTTAATATAGTTTTTTATATATATATATATGTATAAATTTACGTATAAGTTTGTCTTACTTTTTCTTTTTTTTTATTAAAAAAAAAAAGCCATAAAAAAAAGCAATGCAATATAATTCCTTACAAGTAAATCTTTTAGCGCAGCGTCTAATAATTAATTTACGATTATTCATCGTCTCATAAATATGTACTTATGTATGATAACGTCTACGATTATTTCATGCTTTGTAAGCGGGGAAAAATCATGTCTTTGCTAGAATCTTCTCAATGTCATATATATCTACGATTGAAAACTTAAAGGGAAATTAAAAAAAAAAATATATATATATATCTCTCTTTCTCTATTCATTTCTCGATTATTAAAACTATTTTAATAAATAATTAAATAAATAAATAAAATAACTTTTTACTTGACCATATATATATATATATATACCAAAAGTTTAGTTATTCAAATAAATTTTATTTAATTTTATTTATTTCTTTTGTATTGTTAAACAGAATCGATACAAAAATACGATTGAAAAGTTATTATGATAAATTATTAGAACGTGCATTAGAGAGTATATAGTATAAATAGGACAAATAAAAAATAAATTCTATGACAATTGTTCAGTCGATAATTACTATTCAGTAAACGAATGCATCAATAAGCGTAATACTAGTAAAATAATAATAATAATAATAATAATAATAATAATAATAATAATAATAATAATAATAATAATAATAGCAATAATAATAATAATAATAGTAATAATAATAATAATAATAATAATAATAATAATAATAGCGAGCATTAACACTATCTAAATGAAAAAACAAAAAGAAACCTTAATAATAATTAGTATTAATTGTTATTATATAATTGTAATATTATATATATATATATATATAATAATTATTAATATTAATTACTATTAATTATTAATAAGTCAATAAAAAAGAGAGAGAGAGAGAGAGAGAGAGAGAGAAAAAGAAAAAGAATGAGATAAGATTATATACGAGGTTTTGGTCTAATACATCAATGAAAGTAATACTAATAATACTATATAATAACCATTTTCAATTGAAAAAAATTTCCCTGATGATAAAAATGTTATAAGAAACGAACGATAAGTCACTATTATTATAAAAAAAAAAAAAAAGAAAAAAGAAATAATAATAATAATAATAATAATAATAATAATAATAAATAATCCTACTTAATAATATCATCTAATCGTCTAAACCTTCTGAGTTGAAATAAAAATTGTTTTTCTAATAGTTAATCAACGATTTAAAAACAAAATTTTTTGTCATTCGACGA
>NC_062210.1:2846498-2943998 GCF_912470025.1 Vespa velutina
TCGAATCATCGAGTTTTGTATCACAAACGAACACAGCACCGACAGATTCATCCCCTCTATTTCTCTTTGTTTTCATAGCTAATACACCAACACCGATGCGCGGTGACAATGCCTCCATCAGCGTATAATGTGAATTTTTCCTTAGGAATGTCCTTACTGTTCTCTCTTTCCAAGTTTTTGCTTGAGAAAGGGTAGATTCTAACATCGAGAGAGTATCCAATTGTAACGAGATACTCCTACCTTTTCTAACGATTTCATCTAACGTATCGTAATATGGAAAATTTTCTCTCCCTTGAATCTCCTCTACCATGTTTGACCAATTTTTCGCACGACTTAATACATCTTGCAAAGTATTTAAACTTGGAAGATAACCTTCAACTTCGTCGGCTTCACGAACAAATTCTTCGACCGTCGAAATGGTTGGCCTATTTCTTGCATTCAAATATAATTTTGCTTTTTCTTCCCACTTATCGATTGCAGTCATCAACGTTCGTAA
The DNA here is from genome assembly GCF_912470025.1 of Vespa velutina. Classification (NCBI taxonomy): domain Eukaryota; kingdom Metazoa; phylum Arthropoda; class Insecta; order Hymenoptera; family Vespidae; genus Vespa; species Vespa velutina. The sequence continues at coordinate 2,846,995 of NC_062210.1, forward strand.
TTCTGCTAGAGTAGTTTCTATTTTAAAGTGCGGAGGTATCGTCGTTCCTTTTTCTATTAATCTTACCAAATCCTCACGACTTACGGACTTTGGATCTTCTTGAAGGGTTTTTATCTCTTCAAGCCATTGCATTTGTGCTAATTTCTGCACAGAAGAAGAAGCAAAAAAAAAAAAAAAAAAGAAAGAAAAAAAAAAGAAGAAAAAAAGAAATATAATTTATAAGTAAAATTACACTACTAAATGAAGATCATAATCGATTCAAATTTATTTACCTGTTTTAAGCGTACAAGTTGTGGTAGTTCGATACATATGGAATCTCCAAACTCTATACACTTTTCTAGTTTATCAATATCACAATCGTCTTCTTTAGACTCCAATTTCTCTGCGTCACTTTGAAATTGTAATACCTGATCCAATATAAACTTTACGCCATCGGATTCTTTTAAGTCACAACATAAATTTGTTATTTCTTTATAAAATAATGTCAACTCTTCCACGGTTAATTTATATTTTGTCTCTACAGATTGCCTGGTCCTTTTAATAAGAGAAAAATTAAAAAGAAAAAAAAAAAGGGGGGGGGAAAAAAAAGGAAAAAGAAAGGAGAAAAAAAATAAAAAAAAAAAAAAAATAAAAAAATAAATAAATAAATAAATAAATAAAAGAAAAAGCACATTTTATAAACTGTACACAACAAATATAAAAACTTCTAATAAATATAAAAACTAACCTTGTACGTTGTTTGTTGTTTAACAATTGTTGCGCAACGCTTGCACATTTTTCAGCATCTTGTACGGCCGTCGTTAATGCTGTTAATAATTCACTATCCGGGAACTTTTTATTTTCTGCCTCATTCAAAAGTTCTTTCAACTCACTAAGTTCAACTTTATCATTCTTTGGATCCATGGCTTCTTTAACTTTAGTTACCCACGAGTCGAAAGACTCTGCTTTCAACTTTAACTTTTGTAACATGATTGGCAATTCGTCTAACGTATAACGATAGCGTAATGTATGTTTTTCTGGTGGACAATCACAAAGATCCGTAAAATGTCTTAAACAAACCAATTGGGAATTGTGACACGAACATGTAACTGCACTTAAAAAACAAGTTGTTTTACAGGCTTCACACTGTCGTTCATCGTCCGGTAATAACTCAAAGGCTTCGCGTTCAGCCTCTGTTACACCCTATAAAAAAGAAAATAATTCTTTAAAATAATTACCATATATTCGTAAAATTCATATGGCGTATTTAAATTCCGGGAAATAAAAAATAAAAAATTAAAAAAAAAAAAAAAAAAAAAAAAAAAAAAAGAAGAAGAAAAAAGAAAGAAAGAAGAAAAAAAAAAGAAAAAACCTAATTTACATTGAATACAACATAAACCAGATAAATCACGTATGAAGAAAACACATGTATCCATCTGTAATAATATTTATCCTTGAATATCAAAGAAATATGTCACCACGTGATTTTAAATAACTCTAATATGTTATTAAACATCGACATACAAATTTTATCGGCTTACAATAAAATAACAGATCATAAAAATTGCTTTGTATAATGTACCGTGGCAAAACACTGAAAACATAACCTCTACTCACCCGATGAAAGTTACATAATCAAGAATCATAGTCATAGAAAATAAAAACAGAAGAATAAATATTTTACGATCGAAAGGAATATCATTGAACTATTATTTTAATAGAAAAAATCGCGTTTGAATAAAATAAACATTATTTTTTTAACAGCATTAGCTGCAACATTAATATCAATTATAACGTGGACAATGTAAGACTTTGTTGCGATCTCGAATGGTGGCAGTATCAACGCGCACGAACACGAATTTTGTCGTCAGCGTGTGTTCGTGTAATACATGATTGTGTTAGTAAATGCGTGAATAAGTGAGCGAATGCCGAATGCCTCTTGGCATCTGATATACTACTTGATCCGAATACATCAGCCATTCTCATACAGTAAAACTATTATCTGTTCCGCTTAAATACAGTTAATCCTGGATAAAACAAGCCGTATTGCACCATCCTGTGACTTAAAATTGTGTCTCGAATGTGTGAATAATGCAAAAAGAGAGAAACTATAAAGCCGAATTAAATAGAATTTTCTAGTCTCACATGAATGATGAAACAATCAAATGTGAAATGCAATTCGATTTTATTCCATTGATATTATCTTTCCTGGGCCAAAACTATTGTTGATAATATTTATCAATATGTAATGAAATAATTTATTATAATGATAAATTGTATGAACATATTATAAAAATGAATGGATAATGTAATTTAACGTAATACGATGAATGCATTTCAATATTTAAAAAAAAAAAAATAAAAATAAAAAAAGAAAAAAATCGTAGACCTGTGCGTTTTTTTTTCTTTTATATAATTTTAAAATAATAATAATAATAATAATAATAATAATAATAATAATAATAATAATAATAATAATAATAATAATAATAATAATAATAATAATAATAGTAATAATAATAATAATACTAATAATAATAATAATAATAATAATAATAATAACATACACGCGCTGACATTCAAGTGGAATAATTGAATTGCTAAACATTCACTGCGTAAATATTATAAACTCACCCATTCCAGCAAATTTTTTCGTAATTTTTTTTCGTCATCTACCATTTGTAACATATCATGATAAGTAGCCGTAGCAATTCCAATATCTAATGAATCTGGATCTAAAGACATTTTGCATACTAATTCGTCGTGAGAGAATACACAAAACCTCCTTAAATTTGAATAATGTGTGATGCACTCTCTTCCCATTTTGAGCTAATGAAAAGACATGAATATAATGTAATAAATTATAAAATGTAATATATCTTAAGAAAATACAAATTATATTAAGTAGAACACACCCAATCTGCAGGTGCAAAATTTACTGCCTCTGCAAAATTATAACCTTGATTGAAACCTGCATGATATGCTCTTGGAAATGTTACAACAAATTCACCAGCATGTTGATCAGTTCTAAACACTGATACTCCTATCAAATAAAATTAATATTTTGTAATATTTATTTTACATACCCTAATAAAAATATTAAAAGAATAATATCATTCGTATAATTTACCTTCGTTCGTTAAAATATTTGGATTCATAATTGTCACTAATTGATGTAACAAATCAGGCTGACTGTGAAATAATTCAGGTGCAGCAGATTTCATAGAGTGTTCAAATTTTTCTGCCTGAGAACCAGGCACACCGTACCATGTTTTTGGTTCTCCCCAATGTAAATAATTAATAGAATAACTCCAATGATCTTCATTGTGCCAACAAAATGTTGCAAAACACATGCCAACGTACATCCATGGGACTTTCATGCCACTAATATCCGCATTGATATGACCTAATACACTGCCACGTAAAACCGGTAAATTGTTTAAATTCCACCAGGACTCGGCATATTCTTGATCACACGTAAATAAATTAACACTTGTTTTCGTTGGAAATCCAGATCCATGATCCATGGTATGTAAATCCGCGCCATATTCGACTGTAACATCTTCATCGATAGATGATACTATTCTCCAAAATTCTTTTTCTACTAACGAAGTCGGAACCATCTATAAATGATAAATGATATTTAATTATATATTCTAATAGATAAAGATTAAATATTTTTTTTCATACGTGTACTGGCATGTTGAAATAGTCGCTTTTGAATTGATCTGCCATTTCGCCAAATTGTTGAAGGGTGTACTCCCTTTGCGCTTGTTCAAAACCAAAGGCCTCCATTGGTTTTGAAACTTCTTCCGCGACACATTTTGGACACCTCCAGTCTCCTTTAGGTATCTCTGTTAAAGGTGGCATTAAACAAAATGTGTGGTAGCTATCATCGCAGCCATCACACAGAAGCATATTTTCTTCATTGTCACCTCTCCCACAATTATGACAAATGTATTTTGCAAGCTAAACGAAGAAATACGTTTAATAAATACTTTTAAACGTAGATGATGGATTATTAGAAAATATAAACTCTACTTACTGGGTCAAACTCGTACGTTAGTTTAACGCCTCTAGTTTTGTTAGACTTCTTTGGTTCTTTGGTATTAAAACCAGCCATTTTTGGACCGGCTCCATAAAATTGTAATTTCTTAAGTTCTTTACTTTTATCATTATCTACATATTTGCTTCTAACAATACCTTCTTTGCAGTCTTGATCGGAATCATATTCTTCTTTGCAATCTTCTTGCTTGACGCAGACTTCTTGTTTTTCTTCTTGGCCAGAAAATCTCTTTGAGCGACGTGAAAACTTCTCTGCTGGGGGTTTGATTTGCTGCCTTGATATTATTCCATGAGGTTTGTAATCACGATCTCTTTTCTCTTTTTCGTCAGAATCTGGTTCTATTTTCTATATATCAAAATACAATAATAATATGAATGATCTATACATGTGCAATTAAATAAATGAAAAAATATATAATATTCGAATCTTACAATATCGATCAATGCTTTTCCTTGTTTAAATACGTCAAATGGATATAAAATTCTTTCGTAGTGATTTTTTAAAATACTTCCAACGCTTCTTCCAGAGGGATAACCTAATTTGTTGGCAATTTTCGCCCATCTTCTTTCCTTCGTTACCGTTTCTACACCACCTATAACAAAGATTAAATGATAAATATTAACACGATTTTCTGTAAATTGTAATATATATGACCAAATGTAAAAAAAAAAAGAAAAAAAAAATATAAAAAATAAAAAATAAAAAAGAATTGTACCTTCGTCTGTGACAATCTTGTGCAAAGAGTACAAATCCAAAGCTTTACGCTCTACAAGAGGTATTTTTAATGATGATCCTTGTAATTCCCAGAACTTAGCGATTTGATCTAAGAAATTGAGTTTTATCCTAGTTTTAGCTTCTAATTCATTTAATCTTTGTATACGTGGGACAAATTTGAATTTGTCAACATCAACTGCGAATGGTGGCTGCCAGTTCTATAAGGAAAGAAAAAAAAAAAAAAAAAAAAAGAAACAAACAAACAAAAAAAAAAAAGAATTGAATCATTAGTAATGATAAAAGATTGTAATACGGAAATAAAAAAGATCGCATTAAGAGAGATGGGAAAAAATTTATAAATGTAAATCTAATGAAAAATGTAAAAGAATAAGATTATTATATAATAAGAAATTATTTCGACGAACAAATTATAGTTCGACCGAAATAACTATAGATGCGCATTATTTCTCCAGACATTCATTATTTCGATCAAGGAAAAACTGTTTCATATCGATGAAATCGTTGGTTATGGTTTATTCAGGGGTTATAAAGAACGCCTCTCTCGTGAACACTATAGACGTCCCTGGTTCTTCGTTATACTACTCTACACAGTAATAGCGTATGGCGTAAGATATTATCGCAAAGAAACGGATAAAATTAAATTAGAACAATTTCCGATATATAAATAATCAGATTAATATTTGTTATTGTAACTTTTTTTTTTTTCTTTCTTTTCTTTTTCTTTCTTTTTTTTTTTTTTTTTTTTTTTTTTGTCAAATAAAAATACTAAATATATACTTTAAACGAGGAAAAAATAAATATAAACGAACAATATTTAACATAATTTCACGAAATGAATAACATCGCGACATTGTGACACGACGTATGTCATAAAAGTAATAATTGATGGAAGTCTCCTCGATAGATTCTTTATATTCATAAAATTAAATCTAATTTTATCCAGCCATATTTTTTCCATAATGTGTAAATTTCAAATAATGTCGTAAGATAAGACAATACCAATCTTATATGATACAACAACGAATTAGCGAGAAGACCAATTAATCAATAAAGCTTTACCATCAAGCTTTTATATATTGAAATGCTTCGGGACTTTCGTGTACTACTTCTCTTTCTTTTTCTTTTTTCTTCTCTTTTCATTTTTTTTTTCTTTTTTTTTTCTTTTCTTTTGTTTTTTTTTTTTTTTTACAAAATAACACAAGAAATTAAACACAAAAAAAAAAAAGAAAAAATATAACAATTCGTTTATACGTACACATAAATAAATAAAAAAAAAAAAAAAAAAAAGAATTGTCTTAAAACTCGTAAAAAATGGTACAATAAAATTGTGACACACACACATACACACACACACACACACACACACACACACACAAAAGAAAGAAAGAAAGCAAGAAATATAACCTCAAATTTGTGATAGCGCACGTGCCTGTTAATTTATAATTTATAATAATTACTTTAACTTATAAAAAAAGTTACGAGCACCTCTAATACGAAGACGCATAAAACATACATATATATACATATGTACATAAACAAAAAGATTGATATGAAATTATAAAAAATTTATATAAAAATATTCGCGAACGTAACCGAAACGTGTCTTTTAAAGGGCACACGATGGATATCGTGCAACGACGCCCTGCAACGACGTCACTTGTTCAAGCAGACTTCCAACGAAATGGTGGCATTTGTTAAACGCCATCTCTAGAAAACCATCATCTCCAGCGTGAATGCCTAACGCATTCGATATGAAATTCATAGTTGTAGTAATAGTAATAGTAATAATAATAGTCCATTAATGGTGCTCGTATAATAACAAAAACGATGATAAAAGTAACAGTAATATTGAAAGAAATGACAGTATAATCGATTATAAGAAAGCTTATCCGGCACGAATACTTTACTAAATTTCTTAATCATCAGCCAAATAAGTTTACCTTTTAACGGTGACATGTAATTTCAACAAAGAAATATGGCAGACCTTTTGAACTATGTGACCAATATGTTTATGAATGTAAACATCGTTATCTATGCACTATTATGTACATTTATTTTTTAGGGATATTTTTAATGCAAAAACTATTTTGATAATAATTATCACAATTCATTAAGAATTATTTCTAACCACAGATACACATACATATGCAAGCGCGCATGCGCACACGCGATTTATATTAATACTATATATACCTAAACAGGATATCAAAAATAAAAATCAAGATAGAGTTTATGCCAAGACCAAAGAAGGGATCTTATCAAATTTGGAAAATGCACGATAAGGTTTCTTTCTAGTTTCTTACATATACATATATATATATGTATGTGACATAGAAGAAGGAACTAGATTAGATATATTTGGTTTTATAAATATGTAGGTATACTATGATCTGTTTTTAGATTTGTTATTAGTCATAATAAAACAAAAACAAATACGAAACAAAACAACAACAACAACAAAAAAGAAAAAAGGAGGAAAAAGGTCCTCCCGACTAAAACTTTTCTTCTTGGACTTTTTATCGGCGCCATGACACCCGAATTAAAAAAAAAAAAAATAATTTATATTTTTTCTTTTACACGCGTTTTTTTTTTCTTTTTGATCTTTTTCTTTCTTTCTTTTTTTTTTTTTTTTCGTCTACGAACAAATCTCTAACGATCGAAACTACCTGCGAGATTGTCATTGAGAGACGATTCCCCCCCCCCTCTCACACCTCTTCATCTTTTGCATGGTAGAAACAAAATGGTGGAAATCATTTCCTTCACAATCGCGTAATATTCAAACGAAAGAGGTTCGTTTCACTCGACGATCATTGACACACGTTTGAAGAAAATAGAGACACTACCAAGAGAATCAGAAAGAGAGACAGACAGACAGAAAGAGAGAAAAAGAGATAGAGAGAGAAAGAGAGAGAGAGAGAGAGACAGCAGACGGATACAGAAGCGCGTGCGCATGCGTTGATTAGAAAAATATTAGAAAAAGATCTATAAGAGGACTGCAACGAGTAAAGATGAGCGAAAGGTGAGAAGAAAGGACACAACTATATGTGCGTAAGTGCGTATATATAAGAAAGAGAGAGAGAGAAAAAAAAAAAAAAAAAAAAGAAAAAAAAAAAAAAAAAGAAAGAAAGAGAGCAAAGATGCATCTTCCCTCTTCCCTCCTCTTACCATCCCTCTCTTTTCTTTCTCTCTCTCTTCCTTTTTTTTTCTTTTTATTTTTTAGTCTCTTATATACCAAACAATACCCTCGTGTGCGTTTTCGCCAATCATTTCGTTCGAAAAGAAACGCGTTTTTTTTTTCCCGAAGGTGACCGTTTAACATGGCGTCTCTTCCTTCCTTCCTTTCTTTTTTATTTATTTACATTATTTATCGAATAAACTTTATTAAAACGTTATAACGTTAAAAGGATAGAAAACGATATTATCGAATATATCTATATATCTCTATTTTCATCTCTCTCTCTTAATCTCTCTCTCCCTCTCTCTCTCTCTCTCTCTCTCTCACACTCTTACTTTTACTCTCACTTTCTTTTCAAAATTTCTAAACGAATCTCTTTACCCGATTAACCTTCTTCGGATTACTTTTATCTAAAAAAAGAAAGAAAAAGAAGAAGAAAAAAAAAGCAGGGAGAAAAAATACCCTCTAACATTTTCCACATTTTCCCTCCTCCTCCTCCTCCTCCTCCTCCTTTTCATCATCATCATCATCATGATCGATCTTTCAATTCATTTATAAAAAATCCCATTTCGAAGATACAAATCATGGAGATTCGATGATTTCTCTTGTTCCTTCTTCGATCGTTTCTGTTCGTTTTCGTCGTGAAGAAAAGAGAGAAAGAAAAAAAAAAAGAAAGAAAGAAAGAAAAAGGAAGAAAGAAAAAAAAATTGAAAAGAAAAGAAAAGAAAAGAAAAGAAAAGAAAAGGTATACAGAAACGTGCACTCGTTATATCGTACTCGTTAAAATCAATCTCGTTACAAAATCGGACAAACGTTACGACACAAGGAAATGGATAAATCTCTCACTCTCTCTGTCTCTCTCAGTCTCTCTCTCTCTTCATCTCTCTCGATTCTTTTTCGACGAAAAGTAAAGAAAAAATTACAAAAAAAATTGTTTAAATTTAAACAAGAAAAAAGAAGAAAAACACAATATTAAAGAATCTTTGACCGATCTTCTGCTCACTCACTCACTCACTCACTCACTCACTCACTCACTCTCTCTCTCTCTCTCTCTCTATTTTCCCCCTTTTTGTAACGATCTTTTCTCGTGGACATGTCTTCTATACCACAATATACGAAGAAATGTACAATGTGTTACGTGGTTTGTTAGATGAATATGATACATGAAGAAAAAGAGAGAGAGAGAGAGAGAGACAAGAGAGAACTTGTTATTTTACACGCAATGCGTGTTTAAGTAATTACTTAAAGTCTAGGATTGGAATCGAGGTCGCGAAGCGATCGGGAAGGTACAAGGGTAAAAGAGGAGAGGGGAAGGAAAGGTACAAGAGGAAAAAAAAAATGGAAAAAAGAGAGGAAAGAAAAAACAAGAAAAAAGAGAGAGAGAGAGAGAGAGAGAGAGAGAGAGAGATCGATGCACATACACACGTACGTACACACGCGCGCGTAGTATACACGCGATGCTTTCGTTCTCTCATTGAAGAAAAGGACATTTAAGAATACGTGCGAATCTTACGAAAAAAAAAGAAAAAGAAAAAAAAAAATATTTAATAAAAGATATATATATACATATATACATATATATATGTGTGTGTGTGTGTGTGTGTGTGTCTATAGAGAGAGAGAGAGATAGAAAGAAATATCGTACGTGACGTTACTCACGGGCGGAGGTTTGATCTTGCAGATGCCAGATTTCTCAGCGATCGGTCTTATTTTCGCGATATATCCAAGAGGGTCGAGGAACTCCTCAGTACTCGGCTCAAATACAGGGGCTTCGGGCGGTATAGAGAACTCGAAGTCCGAGTCAACACGATCACAGGCCATGTCCTGGGTATGACAACAATATGCACCGAAACGATCCTCAGTAGTAAAGTCGGAAGTAGCGTCGTGGTATCTCGATACCATGACTCTTTACTTCCTTCCTTATTTAATAAGAATATCGTTCTTATATCGTTTGCCGTTGTTCTATATTAAATGCGAGAGAGAGAGAGGTATATATATATATATATGTATGTATGTATGTATATATATATGTATCTATGTACGTGTATATATATTTAAAAACTATGGGGAAAGAAGCGATGACGGTCGATCGGTCAGATCGGTCCTGAGGCACGTTAAAGACGCGCCCGTGTCTCCGATGCCAATTCCTCGCTTTTGCTCTTTCTCTTCTCTCTCTCTATCTCTCCTTCTATCTATTCTTCTCTCTTTCTCTCTTTCTCTCTCTCTCTCTCTCTCTCTCTCTCTCTCTCTCTCTCTCTCTCTCTCTCTCTCTTTCTTTCTCTCTATGCCTGCCCGATTCTTTTTCGTCGCAAACCAACGCGCGCTTGCGTACACGTTACTTCCTAAACGTTTTAACAAAATCACATGAGACAAGCGTTCCTTTGGTATACATTCTTAGCAGGAGCACCATCTCCTCCTCTTTACTACGATTACACGATCGCGTATGCTTGACAATGAACGCGAAGAAACGATAAAAGGACACATGGACGTATCTATCCTCGACATCCGACGCGGAGTCCCGCACACGAGCGACTGGCCTGCTTCGTGTTTCTACGATCCCACCGCTACCCTCCTACCTCCTTACCACCCACTTCGTAACGCACGACGCTAAGCATTACCGTAGCGTAGGAGTCAAACTGCTGCGCCATCTTATTCTACGATCTGATTCGTCGCTACTTCGATCTGACCAATCAAATTCTATTTTATTTTCTTTCTGACTTTCTTATTGGCTCCTTATCAAAAATTGTTTCTATTCGATTCCAAATGGCTCAATAATATTTATGACAATCTATCATTCGTTGATTATTTCTTTTATCGTTTCTTCTTATTGGTTAAGAAATATTTCATTAAAATTTCGCTCACTCTGAACGTTAAATTCTATATCGTTTTGCATTGGATATATTTTAGTAAATCGAATATTTATTTTTTAACATTATAAAATCGTTTACTAAACATTGATTTTATATATCATTTATTATATGTATATATGTACATATATATATATTTGTTTCTTTGCATTATCTTTATAGTTATAAGTAATGCGAACTTAAAATTTTTAATGTGATCTGAATTTAGCGCCTTTAGAATAGCAAAAAGTCGAATACAATGAAGTCTACTGTATATCGATTTAGTATCAGTGCACTGTTTCAGTGTGTTTAGTTGGAGTTTCAGTAGGTAAGTGTTTATATAATATTCGAGTAATTTTTAAGTAATTAAATGTTCAAGAAAAATATGTGAATTTGATAATATAATAATATATATACATATATATAAAATAAATATGTAGCACAATTATATTATAAAGAACTATTTCTTTTTTCTTGATTACTTGGTTATGATAAATTTCATTCTTTTTTTTTCTCTTTCTTTTTTTTTTTTAGACATTCTTCAAAATGGGTCTGAAGTTTGGAAATTTGTACAAACTAAGAGGGATCGTCTATTTCCGTTTAAGCCCTCACGAACAGAAAGCTTTCAAGGGTTTTATATCAGAGGGTGTTCCAAATACTATTAGACGGTTCCATAGCAGTGTATTTCGTTATTTACCAGGTATGTTAATTAATCTATACTAATAAGATATTATAATAATAGTAAAATTTAATATGATAAAAGTAGTAATGTTATTTTATACTAATTAAAACTTTTTTTTTCAGTGTTTGCTATAAACTATATGGTATACCTATGGGCCATAGAAAAGCATCACAAATTGAGCCGTAAAGATCATAGTCTTTACAAGGATGACGTTTAAATTATTTAAATAATTTAAATATAAATTAACAAGTAGTATTTACCTCTCATCAAAGTTGTTATAATGTGTAATACGATGGAAGTTTATTTGAATGTATATATCAATAAATTAATTTATCCGTTTAAACTATAAATACAAATCCATTATTTTATTCATAAATTGTTATAATCTCGACTTCGTAATATTTAATATCCTTGGATCCTTTAAATTCATATTAATTTTTTTTTTTTTTTTTTTTTTATAATTTTTATTTGCAATAAAAAATTAAAGTAATTTATCCTTAAGCCTCGAGATGGCGCCTAATGAACGAATAAGATAGAACAGATAAGCCACTGACGGATATTGAATTTTTCAATGCCTGCGTTAAAAGAGTATAAAATTTTGCTTCTAATAAAATTACAAGTTACAAATTATAATAAGATAAGGGAGACAGATTAAAATAATATTATATTTTAATTGATATACGAATATCATATGTAACATAAATTATGAATAAAATTAACAATTAGAATAACGTTAAAAATTATTCTATCATAATATAACCCCAAAAAAGATATTACGTTACTGTTAAAAGAAACGATCGTGACGACGTAGAGATCGAAGGAATGAGCCAATAGAAATCGACGTATCAAAGATCGCACCTCGCTAAAAGGGGTATAGAGAGGTGAGAAGAGTTAAACCGCGAAGTAAAGAAGGTAGAAGAATCAAAAGTAGTCGTGAGAAATTTTCACTTGAGTATGGTTGGGACTAAGATAGAGGTGTTCATTCCTTGAAAAGGTTTCTTCCTTTGTGTATGTGAGGAGTGAAGTGTGTGTATATATATATATATATATATATATATATATACATATATATATATATATAGAGAGAGAAACAATTATTTTAATTAAAAATAGGTAAGTAATTAAAATCTCTAGGATATTTTTCGTTTGAGTTGCCTGTCGTTTCGGCGGCCATCCGTCTTTCGTTCGTTTCCTTTCATTTCCTTTCCTTTCCTTTCGTTTCGTTTCGTTTCGTTTCGTTCATTCGCTCGCTCGCTTGCTCGCTTGTTGCAAGCAGTACACCTATCGTCATCGGCTCGCGACACCTACAGTTCCTTGTAAGTTTAATAGCAATACTGTATATAACCATCCTACACATTCACATCGTTTCCGTGAAAGAACACGCCTAAATAAAAGCAATCGCTGTGTCAAGGTTTCCTTCTAAAAGGATATCACTTTAACGCCATAACGGAATTCAGTGCAATCCTGGATTTCTTCATCCTTTACGGAATTCCAATTGATATTCCAATTGGTATTCGTTCGGAAGGGGCACACCTGTTGCTCTCCAGTGTGTTCATTTAGGATTACTTGTAAAAATAATTTCCTAGTGAAAATCTAAATCAAAACGATTTCCATTTTACTTTTGTTCCCTTTTTGTTTCTTCTTTTTTCTCTTTTTTTTTTTTTTTATAGCTTTTTTTCTTTTTTTTTTTTTTTTTTTTTTCTTTACTCCTGGATTTCGTTCTTTCCTCGTTTATTGTGTATTTACATCTGCCGATAGTGTAAGTTAAGAAAAAAATTCGTGCACCGTGGAAATTAGTGTGTAACTTTTCTTATTTTCCTCTTCTTTTACATCTATCTTTTTTCTACTTAAAATGAAGGATCAAATAGAGTGACCAGATTGCCAACGTATGCATAGGTGGGAATTCTAATAGATGAACTATTTAACCGATCGGAGAGAAGGGAGATTATTTTTCTTCGGTTTTCGCAGGTACATATATTATTTTGTATATCTAACAAATATTTATTAAAAATTAATGGAAAGATAAATTATTCGAATTTATCTATATTTACGTGAATATGTCTATCGTCTATTACAACTATACATTCAGATATACAATATTCTCTATCCTTTAACGTTGTACATGACTTTCAAGTTTATTTATTGTATGTATACATATAATATATATATATATATATACACACACACACACAGACGTGTTGAAAAGATAATAGACAATATTTATATATTTTTTTTCTTCTTTGTCATGTACTAGTAGTGTAGATATTTCTTTTTTTTTTCTTTTTTTTTTTTTTTTTTTTCTTTTTTTGAATTCGTAACACCTTACAAAATTGAAATATGCTACGTTTCAGAAAACAATTCGCATTGTTATCTCGATATCATTATCACTGCAGGGTGGTGACTCATTAGTTCGTAACACGATCGATCGATCGTTTCTTTAAAAAAGAAATCTATCATCTTTATTTTTCTTATATATCTTATCGGTTTAATCCGGTTAACTACTTTTAATGAAATATAAAAATTCATTTTTTTTTTTTTTAACTTTTCACTTTCCTCCTACTCTTTTAATGTTTACTTTACGGTGATATTTAACCTGGCGATTATATATTATATTTATATCTAGCATGAGATCGGTTTTTATTTCGTGACAATCGTCATTCTCTCTCTCTCTTTCTCTCTCTCTCTCTCTCTCTCTCTCTCTCTCTCTCTCTCTCTCTCTCTTCCTCTCTATCATACACACACGCTCATAAAATCATGATACTTTTACACTCGATACTCAAGTGTAAAAATTCTTATCTATTTAGAGATACGATCGACGGTGTCTCGGTGTTAATTATAACGAAGGATATTACTGATTTCCACTAAAGTCGTAGCGACAAGAGTAGGTTAAGCTTAAAAAAAGAAAATCAGTTTGTTTATTAAAATTACAGTTAAATGCTACGTAATTATTATTTTATATAATATTCTATATATATTTTCTTTTCTTCTTCTTTTTTTTGTAATAATCATTTCTAATGATATTTCTAATCTTTGATATTACTAAGAACACCTGTAATACACGCCCACTAAGTAGACCTACGCGTGTCATTGTGATCACCATGACATAGATCTAAGATACTCAATGATGAAAACATTTTATGATAGAAGACTCATCGAGAAAATTCTTTCGATAATTTCAAACGATTCTTTCTTATATTGACACATGATATATACTCGATCTCGACAAAAATTATTCTTTGATAATAATTTTATTATCCTTTGGACTATGACGTCATTAACGAATACGATATAATAACCTCCAAAAATATTTTCATTGACAATTTGTTTTCAAAGTATATATATATATATATATATGTTTGTGTGTTGTATCGAAAGCAAAAAAAGGAATCGCATTAATAATTAATCGAGAAAAAAATAGAAAAACAAATACAAATGGTCCTTTTAACATATTCCTTTCTTATTATATTACATATATATATATATAAACAAGTAAACATTATATTACATATATATATTAAACAAGTAAATATTATATTACATATATATATATAAACAAGTAAACAAAGTAAAAGAAGCAAAACTAATTGTAACAATAATTAATATAAAAAGTATAAATTTTTAATATAAATCAATCATCAAAATGGCGAATTTTAAATATCTAATTTTCGTAGAATGATTCTAAATCTACGAATAACTATAAAAATATTGAACAACGTAATACTATTACTACTACTACCACTACTACTACTACTAATAATAATAATAATACTAATACTATGACTAAGACTAATATAAAATACTGATACGTAAATATAAAAATATATTGATAATATAACCATAATCATCTCTCTTTTCATTACTTCTGGCTCATTTCTCTGGAAAGTGTCGTGTCACACAAGCCCGTATGATGCTTTATACACTATATATATCTTTCATATTCTACTATATACATTATACTCTTATATACTAGTTTATACGGGCATACAGTCGAGTCTTTTTATTTTTCCTCCTTTCTTTTTTTTTCTTCATTTTGTCTTTTTTTTCCTCTTTTTCTTTCTTTTACCTCCTACTCTTGGTGCAAATCTCTTGACATGATGACACACGACGTGACACTGGATGACCTTAGGCAATTTCCTACGCCGTTAAATAACGCATCTTCTCGATTTTATGCGCGCGCACTCGTTCTCTCGTAAGTACTGCACGTTCTCTCTCTCTCTCTCTCTCTCTCTCTCTCTCTCTCTCTCTCTTTTTCTCTCTTTCTCGAAACGAACAATACAAACTTCCATTATTTATTGTTGCTTCGTGTCTAACCCCCTGCAACGATCATTCTTCATTCCTCGCAGAGTTTTTCTATAGCGATCATGAATTATCTTTGAATCCACGTTAATGAAAAATAAAAAGGAATTAACAGGAATTAAATTTTTTTTTTATTTTTTTTTTTTTTTTTTTTTTTTTGAGGTTAGACGATGACAGCAATTATATCTAAGATTTAATTTAATGAAGATATATCAATCGTTATAGTTAACAATCGTGTCTCGAAATTTCAATAATGAAAAATGAAAAGAAGTGAAAATAAATACTTGATAGAAAACACTTTTTTTTTTTTCTTTTTTTCTTTTGAAGATATATTTCGAACAAAATATCGATCATTAAAGTTATTAATCGTGTGGAAGCATTCGGAGTGCATTCATTCGGTCCATTCACTGGAAAACTTGTTCAACACTGCAACACGAATTGGAAGGTATGCGAGAGGCACATTGCTAACTTTCTTTCCACTTCTTTTTTTTTTTCTCTTCTTTCGCTATGTACAAGTATGCGAGCGCACGCGCGCGCGCGCACTGTGTGTGTGTGTATATATATATATATATTTTATCCACGCATATGCGTCCAACCACGAGGAACACGCTAACTTCTACTTACCTAAACTTCTGTTGTTTACTTTCGATCAGATCTTTTTTAAGATCTAAACTTTCTTATTTCATTTTTGTTACGTATCTATCTTGTTTGAATCAGGTTTTATAAGCGCCGCCATCTGCATTCGAGTTTTGTTACTATCGTATGTTTTATATAATCGATTTATCGAATAATGATCATTTATTAAATGTCGGGATTACTAAATAGTTTTTTTTTTTTTCCTAGAAAGATTTCATTCGTTTCAAATAAGTTGTCGCTTAGTCAATTGTAAATAATGAATTAGTAGTTTATTCTTCGTTCGATTTCTATAATCGAATGATCCAAATAGTAAACAAAATATTGATTAATAAATTGTCCTTGAAAAAGATTCAGTTTGTATGAAATAAAATCGATCTCACGTGACTAATTCGATTTGTCTAATCGAATAATCTTTCAAATTTAGATAACTAATGTTTTTAAAAAATAAATAACATGTATGCGGTAATTAAATACCAAAGCATAATAGATATCTATACGGTATCTTATCATTCAATTTACATTTACTACAAAATGATCGCTAAAACTTATAATTAGGTAATTAAGTGGTTGGCTGAAAAAAGGAAAAAAAAAAAAAAAAAAAAAAAAAAAAGATAAAAGAGAAAAGAAATTAATTTGTATAAAATACAATTGCCATGTGGCTAAGTGTACCAACATAATAGATATCGCCGGTAGTTTCTTCGAGCGACCAAGTTACGAGTAAGGAGTAACGGTTGTAGGATAAATGAAAAACACGAAACTTCCGCATAAATTCCTGCACGTCTACGGGCAGTTCAGTCAATGCCCTTATGTTGCACGTCTTGCATCTGTTTAATTAAACGGTTGCTCGAGCATAAAAAAAGTAATGCGTTTTAATCTGTCGCGATTTAAACGTTATGGATTTTTTTCTTTTTTTTTTTTCCAATGATATGAAAACTAACAATAACCTAGGGATTTTAATAATTTTTATTACGTAATTGCTCATATAAGTGTTTATTTATAGGTTAGAATTATACGTCGAGTCTGACTCGACATCGATTTTACTCCTATATCGAGTGTGACTCGATATCGATTTTATATCTAAGTCGAATATGACTCTACACTTTCTAAGGTAGTTACCTTAGAAACTTTCTATAATAATGTTTCATTAAAAATATTTTCGTTAGAATAAATTACATGTGTACCATATATATATATATATATATATACTTTTTCTACTGGAAAACTATTAAAATACAAGAGTTTCTTAAGTAGATTAAGTAGATCAAAAAAAAAAAAAAAAAAAAAAAGAATGCGGAAGTTACAGATTTAGGCTACCATTAGAAGATAACGTTATCGATTTCAAGCTAATATCCTTGAACAAACGAGAAGTAATATTCAATTTCATTAGAAAAAATTCTCATAAATTTGATTTACTTGGAAACAATTTTGTTGCCGATCCCACGCAATGTTAAAAAATTTTTATTGAATTTTTCTCACTTTTGAACGAATAGAACGTCGAACGCGGTGTTTATGTCAAGTACGTTCAAGGCCGTGCTTATACTACGTTCTCTGCGACACGCATTCCGTTAGTAAATTTTTCTCTTTGAGGTGTGCCTGCATATAGAAACGATTACTTGGCTCCTTCTATCGATGATTCGTGTATTGTTTTCTCTTTCTCTCCTTCTGCTTCTCTCTCTCTCTCTCTCTCTCTCTCTCTCTCTGTCTCTCTCTGTCTCTCTCTCTGCTTCATGCGGACAATAATATCTTTTTTCTGTTGATCACCCAACAAATAGTAATTGGCATAATTGCTTCTTTTTTCTTTTTGTTTTGTTTCTTTTTTTTTTTTTTTTTTTCGTTTTTGTTTATGACAACTTCAATGAATACCATCGAAAAAATCTCGTCTATGCTAGCATTAAAGTCTCTGAAAT
Source organism: Vespa velutina (assembly GCF_912470025.1). Classification (NCBI taxonomy): domain Eukaryota; kingdom Metazoa; phylum Arthropoda; class Insecta; order Hymenoptera; family Vespidae; genus Vespa; species Vespa velutina. The sequence goes on from NC_062210.1 coordinate 2,865,317, forward strand.
AGTCACGTTGAAATCCTATTCATTGTGCATTAGTTGAATACGCGAGTCGTTCACGAACTCTACTATTAGAATGATTTATCAGTTTTTTTTTTTTTTCCATCGAAGCACTCGAACGACTCTTAACTTTTTAATACATTTAAAAATATGTTTCTTTAATGATTAGACTTAACACCGTCGAATGGGCGGAGGGAGGGGGGGGGGAAGGAAAAAAACAAAAAAGAAAAAATTGATAGAATCTATAGATATAACTTTATCAATTTTTATTTACTCTTTATTTTATGTAATTAAATGATCTGACGATTGGGACGAGTTCGTATAAATCATAAAAAAAATAAATAATTTTGACAAAGAATAATTTTTCTTAGAAAGCGTGCATTGATGTGAAGGGGAAAAAGAAAAAAAGAAACAGTTGGATGTGATTCAACGTTGAAACGTTAGATAGGTGTTTGAAATCCGTGAAGGAATCTCTATCGATTCTCGTTAAAAACTTGTGTTTCTTTGATATTTTATAGTTTGATACACAGATCGTCGTTATCCTGGCTTATATCTTATATTTTCTCTTTTCTCGGTTAAAGTCATTGGAAAGATTTATGAAAATTATCTTTCAAAAGTGTAAAAGGAGGATAAGAGATAGAGATAGAGAGAGAGAGAGAGAGAGAGAGAGAGAGAGAGAGAGAGAGAGAGAGAGAGAGAGAAATAGCTTCGAGCTTAGTATCCACGTCATGTTTTTTTTATTTAATATTTTTTTTTTCCTCTTTTAATGAGAAAAAAAATCAAGAGAGCTGCGTGTAATGGTCGAAGTGATATCCTTACAAAAGGGACACTCGATATACTTGACTTTTTAACAATGTCTTCCAACATTCTAAAGTTTCCCACGGCACCTTATCTCTCTCTCTCTAGTAAATTGCAACATTACTTACTGTTGCGAGCCACGCAGCAGTGAAAGCATTCGCTTATGTTAGAGAGAAGAACTTGCCCTATGACGGTCATTGTCTTAATACGCAATATTTATATATATATATATATATATATAACATACATACATAGGTATATATATATACACACACACACACATAATAGACACACATGACTCGTGTGAGTATATGGATGATGCACTTCTTTTTACCGTATATAAGAACTTTTACCTTCTAATCTAGATGTAGATACGTATATGATGTACTTACATATACCTATTTATTTGTGGTGTGTATAAGTGCGTACTTCTAACGTATGATATACATATACGTATTAATTCGTGATCCGTGATCGATGCCATCAAATTATTTACTTTTATATCGATAGAATAAGAAGAAAGATATTATCAAAGAAGCACTTTGCGTTACAATCAAGATAGATAAGGGAAAATATCTCACAATCTCTAAGTTTACTTTTCACTTTTGAATTCTTCGAACGACATTGGCAAAAAGCAAAGCTATTACAGTCGTAAAGTATAATGGATTTGGCTATTGTTCGTTAAATAGAATTTTAAATGGACCATAAATTGTATTGTACCGAACGATTAATATACGCTCTAAATAAGTTCTTCGTCATCCTGATGGAATCATAAATTGTTAAATCTTGTATATGATTAGAGTACGCTCTAAAAAAAAGTTTTCCATCTTGAATGTGCCATAAATTGAAACGTTCTTAAATGATTACATTAGTAATGGTATTCTTTAAATAATTTTCAAAGTTTAAATTGACGATACACACTCATACACACCCATTAAAGAAATTCGAAACATGCCTAACGAAACGAATTAGGCTCATTGGAATTTCACTTTGGTTACATGCTGACTTTCATGCGATACCAAGTATGGGTCCCATGACCCGATGCTAGCCGGATATAGCTAACAGGCATACCGTTCAACTATAGACCGTCATCGTGATATTGAATCGCTATTTCGACATTCGAAAAAAAGAAATTTAATTAAAAATAATCTTTATCGTATATCTATCATTTCTCTATCATCGTTATTTTCTATTTTACGATTTGATGTTTCAGGCAAGATTGATCGTGTTTGAACTTCCAATATGCCATACTATAACAGCAGCCATAGTCCAGCAGTTTATAACAAAGGTATTTTTAATATATTAGTTGATAAATTATATGGTATTTGAAAATATATATATTAATTATATCATCCATCAAGAATTAACATTAATAAATATTAAATGTCGATATTAAAATATAATAGTAATAATTATAATAATATAAATTATTTATGTTAAAAAAGTATATAATGAAATATTTGTTCTTTCCCAAAGATGGTGGCTCGAGCGGACCATCGAGTACTTCCGGTGGCCGTGGTAGTAGTACCGAACCACCTACATACATGATGGAACATTTAGCGACATTTACAGTGACGAAAGAGATAGGCATTGTTTATCCAGCTGATGGTATGCGTCGTCTTTTGCAATTAGAAAAAAGCAATGGTATATGGAGTCAAAAGATGCAACTTCGTTTAGAAAGAAACTGGGTTCTTATCATGGACAATGAAACTGGGGTATATTGATATATATACATATATATATATATATGTGTGTTCTACCGAAATCAATATCGATCGAATTTTTAATAAATATTTTTAACAATCGTATTCGTTTGGAAAAGGCCGTGATGGAACGATTTCCAGCGTCTTTGATCCAAGAACCAACTGCATTTACATCGAGAGACCCAATGGAGATGTACAACAACATTTTGGTATTTTCGGTCGCTGATGACAGTGGTTCTCAAAGAGCAGAAATGCATATCTTTCAATGTCAAAGCGTATCCGCTCAAGACTTGGTAGAGGATTTGAAAATGCTTCAAATGGGGAAACTCGTGCCAGGTGGTTCGCCTAGAGGTCCAAGAGGTCAAATTCCACCACCACCTGCGTTACCACCACCTGAACCTCCATTGAATGGTGTGAATGTACGCGAACAGGTGTCTGCTTTTAATGCGGCTAATGGTGAATAATATATCACGCGTTATTTTATTCATACAAGATAATTAGAATTTTGTACCGTTGCTTGGATTATAATTATTTTCATCTTATAGCCGATGGCCAGAACGATATATCTCGCGAAGAAAACAACGACGAAGTGTCCTCAACGTCGTCAGAAAAATACGAACGTGACGTGACGATATTGAATCATTGCTTCGACGACATTGAAAAATTTATTGCACGTTTGCAATATGCTGCAGCTGCATCGAGAGAATTGGAACGTCGACGGCGTAACAGAAAGTCGAAAAAGAGAAACCTGGGTGATGGCATGTTAACGATGAGAGCAAAGCCACCACCAGAGATGGAGTTCATTGATATCTTTCAAAAATTCAAACTTTCTTTCAACCTTTTGGCCAAATTGAAAGCGCACATTCACGATCCCAATGCACCGGAACTGGTACATTTTCTTTTCACGCCACTTGCTCTGATCGTTGATGCATCTCACGATACGAATTATGAACCGAATTTACCAAGCAAGGTCGTATCACCTTTATTGACCAGAGAAGCGGTCAATCTGTTAATCAATTGTGTTACCAGCAAGGAAACTGAACTCTGGCATTCTCTTGGCGATATGTGGCTCATTCCTCGTGACCAATGGAAAGGACATGTACCACCTTATCATCCGATCTTCACGGATGGTTGGTCACCGGAATATCCCATACCAGAAGACCGAGATCATGATCATCTTGCTTCCCTTTTGAATGCTGACAAGCAAAAGAGGGATGAACTTCCTGAACAACAAAACGATCCTTATTACAATCATCGAGACGTCGACGAGTCACATTATAGTAGCGATTATCTCGAATACGATATCAGAGAGGATAGAGCTGGTACCGAAAACTTTGATAGAAATTACGGAACGACCTCGGAACTTTATGCAAGAGAAGAAAGAGTCGAACAAACCAGAGCTCACAGTGATATATCAGTAGATTCCATTGAAAGAGCACCTAGAGGTGCTGCCATTGAAAGAGCTCAAGAAGTTTGGTTGGATGAGCTCGTAAATAGAAATGCTAAGATCGTTCACGTTACTTATCCTAGAACGGCCAACAATGATAAAGAATTGACGGTTGTCAGAGGTGAATATCTGGAAATACTCGATGACAGTAGAAAGTGGTGGAAAGCGAGAAATTCTAGGGGTCAAGTTGCTCATGTGCCACATACTATTGTTACGCCTCACAATCCATCTCAGCCTGCTGAAAACGATGTATTTAATAATCCATTATATACAAGTCGATATCCTAGACAAGGACATGGCTATAGTTACGAAGTGAGAAATTCAATTTTTAATTTTTCTTATCATTACATTTCAATTTAATTTTGTTTATATTAAATCAATTAATATCCATTAATAACTATAGGATTCTGAAATTGAAAGGACTAGTACTAGTCCGGGGCCAGAAGCAGCTCATCGAACTCATGCGATTCCACCACCAGCACCCGCGGATTGGGTGAGAAAAGAACGTCTTGGGAAAAAAGGTGAATTTCGTTATTTTTAATAACGTCGTTCTGTCTTCTTGAACAAATTGTCCTCGGTACGCTTTGCTTTCGATTACGTGGACATTTTTGTGTCTCGCATTAAAATTTCATTGTGTTTTTTTTTTTCTCTCTCTCTCTCTCTCTCTCTCTTTCTCTATCTCCATACTTGTTTAAACGATAAGAAAATTATCTAATTACAGATTATCACTGTAAAGTTTACTGCGAGTAGCTGTTATTTTCTTTTTATAATGAGCTCTTTAAAATTGAATATTACAGTAATGCATCTTTTTACATAATACTTGATATATTATTTTATTTAATGTTTCTGTATATATAATAATAATAATAATAATAATAATAATAATAATAATAATAATAATATGTGTACGCGCGAGTAACGTCTAGACTGAACAATTAAAATCGTTATCGCTACGACCACAGGGTGATTTGGATTTTATTAATAACCCTGGATAATGTGAATTTTTTTTTTATTTTTTTTTATTTTTTTTCTTTTAAAATCTTATCTATATCTCGCAGATAACCGTCGATTTTTTTCATTTTCACGTTTATACATTCATTAATTACAGAAAGATTTGTTAACTTCAACCGGATCATTTCTTATGTGTATTTTATTATCTGAGATATTTCTTAGCAATCTTTTATGACATATAATAAAAGTATGAATCTAAGTTCGGAAACATATATATATATATATATATATTTTCTTTATATATATATAAAGAAAAGAGAAATACCACCCTGTATATAATATTAAGATTGATTACCTTTTATTTATACGAAATAATGGATTTCATTATAGAAGACATTTGAAGTTCTTCTTTAACCAGATTAATAAGTTAGTTTACATATATCACCAAAATATTAGTTGGTGAACTTGAACGATGCTCTCAAAATTAATCCAACTTAATTTAATCAATTCTAACAATTAATTTATCTTTAAGTATATGGAATGTTTTTTTTTTTTATAAGTTAGTATATTAGATATAGTAGATATTATTATTTAACAATTAATAGAGAAACGCGTTCTTTCCATTGACTACATATTGTCATATTTTTTTTTTCTTTTCTTTTTTTTCTTTTTTTTTTCTCTCTTTTTTCCTTTAATTTTATTTTCTTTTTTAATACCTCCATAAGATACTTTATGTACGAAGTACGTACAAAGAATCTCGACTAACCAAATTTACTTTAGCAAGATAAAATAATTTGCACATAGACTTTTAGAGAAAATATTGTAATACAACTCAAGTCTGTAGGGTATTTAACGACTGGCTCTTTTTTATATCTATATTGTGACCATATTAATTAAGCGAGTCATTCTGGATGCATATTTCAAGAACAAAAAAGTTGCTGCAATTTATAAAAGAGTTAGACTAAATAAACAAATGAAATAATCATTTTATGAACATATCAAAAAAGGTACGATATTTTTAGTTTGACTTGAAAAGATTTTGTCATTTTTTTGACGATTAGCAAAACATTAATTTGTGCTTTAACGTGTCGTCGCATGTATCTGTATGTCTTCGTGTAAAGCAGCTAGTATAAATTATGCATCGACTTGCAGAGAAAGTAGAAAATAATTGGGTGGAATTAATAATCTAGTGGTTATCAATAAAATTTATTTTCCCGTCCAGTAAATTATGTTATTATATATACTAAAGTTTTTATGAACACGTTTTTTGATATTACAAGATAATGGAATTTGCCTTTACAATTAATTTGTTTATTCATTTCGTAACGATTGTCAAAATATATTTCAATAAATGTTGTGTTCAAGGTTTGGGAATGCGATCCGTCCAGTATTTCATTGCACTGTAATTAATGTAAATCACCTTATGAACAAATATATATGATTACAATATTTATTCGTCTAAATGTTATTGTATTGTCCAATCCTGTTGAAAGTATGGAATATTGTTTTGTGGGATAAAATTTGATATAAAGATAAAAAAGATTCTTTGTTTGTGTAAGTGCTTTTATCAATAGCGAACAAAAATTTCATGTTTGTAAAATGTGAATGTATAATTGTATTGCATATTTAAAAATCCGCAAAATAAATAAAAATCAAATTCTATGCTTGCTTTCATATTCCATGAACGTGTAAAAAAAAAATAACATAATCGGTTGAATATAAAAAATTGAAGATAATCAATTAATTTAGAGAATTTGACTACATCTAATGAAGTTTCAAGTACAAACAACGTATCCAGTAACACATTGGGAAAAACTCAAACAATGGAAAAAAAGAATGGCCCGATAGTCATAATCCAACCATTACAAATGACAACTTTAAAAAATAAATTGAAAAACAATGCACCAAAGCCACTAACACCAATACCATTAGCATCACCAGCTCCACCAGCATCGCAAACACCATCAGCACCACCACCATTACCAGTACCACCTGCATTATCACCACCACCACCACCTCCACCACCTCCTCCAGTTCTACAGACTCAAAAATCAACTACATCGACGGGTTCCAACAAATCAGAATTATATAAAAATAATAAATCTTTGGCTGGTAAGTTTTCAAAATCAATATACTACAATAAATATACATTACAATTATTTTTCATAACTAATTTTAAGGTACGTGTAATCAAGACCAAGTTCAGGAGGAACTTAAACATGTGTTAAACATGTTTAGACAAAAAAAACGTAGCCCAAATATTCTTGAAATGCAAGCAACAGTTTTACATCAATATTCTACTCCTCGTGAAGTTCAATCTTGGTTGACTGCAAAAGGATTTTCAGATAAGTAAGTATAAAAAATTATTACATATAAAAAAGTAATAAAAAAATATTAAGTCATCGTTAATTTTATAGAGTTTGTAAACAATTGAAAGATATGACCGGTGCTGAAATATTTAATCTAACAAAACGACAATTGGAACAATATTTTGGTCCTAATGAAGGTGAAAGGCTGGAGAAACAGCTCATCTTATCACGAAACGAATGTGGGGTAAGTTTAGCGTTAATAGTTATAAATATTTTTTTTTCTTTTGATTCTAATACTTAAAATTTTTTATTAGTACGAGACGACAAGGGTATCAGAATTAAAACAGATTTTAGAGAAGGTTCGGCAAAAGGCAGAATAAACCAAACAAAAAGGCACAATTATAATAGGTATATATATATATATATATATATATATATATATATACATATATATATATACCTATATATGTATATATATATATATATATATATATAATATATATATATATATATATGTATGTATATATATACAGGCGATAATTGAACGCTTAAAAATAGTCGTTATTTTTAATAAAATTATGAAGTGCAATAAGCTGTCAAGATTACTTAAATACCTGCATATGCAATGGGTAAATAGAAAATAATATGCTCTAATACTTCATAATTTCATTAAAGAGGAATACTTAAAATAAGAAATTTTCATTGATATACTTATTTTCTCTTACATATATAGACTGAACAAAAATCAGCTAGCATACATTCTTTACTCAAAATCAATATTCAATTTTTTAATTTTAGATATATGTATATATTTATGACAGACTAATTGTAACTTAAAGAATTAACGATATTAAAGTCTCATAATTTTAAATAAATACATTAGCAGTATTAGCGAAAGAAATGAATTTCTACAAAAGAATAATGATATAATATTAAAACATTTACCATATATATAAGAAGACAAGTTTTAAATCGACTATCATATTTGTGAACATTTTGTTTAAAATTAAATGCCTTTGTTATTAATATCGCGTTATGTTTATTTTGAAGCTATCATTATACATTAATTAATAACAGACATAAATAGTTATTCGTCTGTGTATATATATCATTTTTTATATATAATCTTAGAATTATATATTCGATATATTACACATAATTTTTCTGAATACTCCTCCAATCGGAATCACATCATGACGTGAACACATCGATAAGTATAATAATAATAATATTATTGTATAGAATTTTCAATTCTTAGCAAAGCTCCTTTCACAAACACATCACCCAGTTATTATTATTATTAGCTATGTTTATTATATATTGCTTCTATGCGAAGCATGTTTAGTGGCGTTTAATAATAATAATAATAATAAAAAAAAAAAAAAAAAAAAAAAGAAAAAAAAATAGCAGTAAAGATTTCAGCGCATTTTACGTACGTCAATTGTGCGTCAATTTATAATCTAAATTAACAATGTAATAATAATAATAATGATATTGTAATAAATCGATTGAGATGGAACATAATTGTTTCTTCGTCCGAATAATTTGTTAAATAATACAATCGAATACAATTTTAATATAAATGCAATTGATCTTATTTTGTTATTCTCCTTTTAAATTATATTATAAACAAAATAAATACTTAATGCATTTTATAATGTATAAAAAATGTATGCCAATAAAAGGCCTATGAAGTGTCCTTCGAATAGTTCATTTTTGGAAAAAACTAGATGCTAAAATTCATACGTCCTAAATCCCAATGTTATGAATATCTAAAAGTTTGTAAAAATGTTGTATAAAATTTGTCTAGAAAATTGGTAATCAATCTAAAAAATCGACACAAGTCTCTATTTATGATTCTATTAACAGTGAGAGATGATTATAATAACAGCTCAGTGATACAATGCTATGAATTGGTCATTCGTGAATGTCTCACACGTTTTTCATTAGAAATAACATTGATTTATATGACAATTATTATATAATGTTTATCATTATCAGATCGATTGTTACTATCAATAATAATAATAATAATAATAATGATAATTATTATTATTATTACGAATCAGCACTACCATTTTTAATACTCCAAAATGAAGATACTTTCGAGAGTTATTTTAAGATAACTTTTTTAAAAGAAACGTTTATTCTAATTACAAATGATTTAATTCATTCTCATTTATCATAAAAAAGTATGGAAAGAAAAGGAAAAGAAAAAGAAAAAGAAATTGACAGATTGGAATGTGGTATTATCAACTTTAAAATTCATATAATAAAGTAACAGAGAAATGATACATGTAACATTAAAAAAAAAAAAAAAAAAAAAAAAAAAAAAAAACTATATTTAGAAGATTATTATTTTGCTAATTGCTTTTCTTTTCTTCTTTAGTTATATTGTTTCTTTTTAAATGTATGTATATATATATGTAATAATTGCACATATTTGTAAATTGCTTGTTTAATGAAAGGACATTTTAAATATTTAATCATCTTGATGTAAAACATTTGTGCGTAACGTGTAGCTTTCACAGCAGCTCATAATTACGAAATCTATATTAAAGAAGAAACGACAATAAATTTTATCGACTTGAGTTATTCGTGCATCAGCTGCCACTGTTTATCGGATACGCTTTAATAGAAGAATTTATATATATATACATATATATATATATATATATATATATATATATATATATATATTTTTCTTTTTATATCGTATATATAAATCATAAAAGTTCCAAGATTAACATCTTACAAATAAAAACTATATATATATATATTAATCGAGAAATATATACTGAAAGTTGTGTTAAAATCTTAACAAATTCCAGGCTTCACTTTGAAATATTGTTAATAACTGAGAAACCTTTGATAAAGTTTAAACAAATCGCATATTACATCTTGTTGTTAATAATATAAATGTAAACTATATATATAACTGATATTTTTCTTTTCTTTCTTTCTTTCTTTCTTTTTTTTTTTTTTTTTTTTTTTTTTTTTTTATATTTACATAATATTTTTTAAGGCTGCAATAAATTGTACTTATGCTCAAATATATTATCATTACCTGTAATAAGACATAACATTACAACTATAACATAAATTTCGAATATAAAACAAACATATTATTAAATCTCTTCATAAACCAATCAATCTTTAGACACTTGTGACTGTTGTATGTGAGACATTTACAACTCCAACATTATTGATTTTGCAGACATATACATACATACAAATAATAATAATGCAAGTACATACGTTTTATCTCGCAACAAAAGAAAATGTCTCTTTTTTTTCTTTTTTTTTTTTGTCAGTTTCTGTAATTATATGAAGGATTAAGATCGTAATATTCTAAACAATCACCTTCTTTAGTTACATTTTTAAAGAGATAAAAAGTTTAATGCCTATGGAAAAACATATTTTTGGCTGTCGAGGATGATATCTATGAAACAAAAATTTTCGTATATCTTCAAATATATGAATACATATATATATATACGTAATTGTCATGGGTAAAAGTAAAATGTTAATAGAGATCTAAGAGGTATCAATTATTTTAAAAGAAAAAAGAAAAAAGAAAAAAGAAAAAGAAAAAACAAACGAAATTACGATAATTTTTGATTTTTCCACATCTTGTTTCCTATCCTGAGGACAATGCAACTGTATATAAAAATGACTAAGCGCGTAAGATAACATCTACACGTTAGATATAAAATTATGTATTATAGCAGAGAGAGAAAGAGCGAGAATAAGATAGAGAGAAAAGTTCCTTTAAATGTTTTGTAATCTATTTAATAAATAATAATAGGTAGAGCTCAAAAATTGACCTTGGAAGCTGAAACGATTTAAATCGTCGTTTTTTTTTCTTTACATCCATTTTATCAACAGTTTATATATTTATATATGAATAATTTTGAAGATAGATCTATTTTTTTGCTCACATGAATTATAGATCATGTTTCTACATATTTTTGGAATATCAAGAAAATCCAAGGTCAAAATGTGAGAAGCGACGACAAAACGACGACGGAGCGATAATGGAATGACAATGGAACTTGACAATGAAGCGATTATAAAAGCGAGATAATGAAGCGAGAAGTAGAAAGATATATATATATATATATATATATATATATATGTATGTATATATATATATATATATATGTTGTGTGTGTATGTGAATGAATACAAGTAGTATACAACCTACTGGGTAGTGGCCTCCAAATCCTCCTTAGATGGAACAGACCTTAATCGATGAGAATACCAATGAAATCAACTAAACTTAGCTTAATATTTGGTGATTAGCAAAACCTATAAAAGCAGACTGAACGTTGTAATGATAATGTAGTGTATATGAAAAAAAAGAAAAGTATAAGTGAGGAGAAGGAAAAAAAGGACAATTCGACTGTCTCTTTGATCATCCGCCAAGCAATTCTGTGTGTATGCTTTCTTTTACAAAATTACCAAAAACCTCCCGCACTACGTCCACCAGGTGGATTGTTAACACGAATGCAAGCTCTTCGTGCCTCTTCGACGTCCTCTGTAATAACAAAAACATATTTCACATTTAATTATTTATATCGAGTTTTACCTACCTATAAGGATTATACAACAAATAATATTTTTGTTTTAAATTATAAATCTTCAAATTATTAGGTTGGTGCGTATGAAATGTCGGATTTTCTTTAATATATTCACTTAAGAATCCGACATTTCATTCGCACCAACCTAATAAATATGAAACTTATGTTATTCACCGCTGATAGAGAATGTAGAATCCTGTAAATTTCTTTGTCCTTCTAATCGAGGACCTTTCGATGATGGCGTCATAATTGCAGAGTCAGGTAAAGTGGGTATACAATCGACTGGTGCTAATTTCGGTTTAGGACTTTCATGAGTACCGTTTGTTTGATTATTATGCAAAGCAGCTGCTGCGGCTGCTGCCTTTGCTGCTTCTCTAGCTTTAGCAATAGCAGCATCCTCCTCGGCATACTTCTTTGCTTCTGCTTCCGTTCGTGGTACACCTCTAGGTCTCTGAAAGAAACCAATGTATATGTATATATATATGTATATATATATATCGATCTCCTGCTTTCTAATTTATTTACAAACAATATATGTATATACCTTCTCACGTTCTTCTATCATGTCGTATACATAATTGCAGAACGTTGGTGTCTCTACGAACTTTCCAAAACCATGAACGGCTTTTAATTCACACTCGTCCACACATACACGACCGTTTACGATAACGTATTCAGGTACACCATGAACTTCCATACCCTATTTTAAAATCAAACATAAAAAAAGATAATAATCAAATAATGTATGTAAATGTTGATATATATTGTGAAATCAGTGTTCAAATAATCACCTCAAAAATATTAAAATCAACAGCTTGTACATGAGTTTGAGCAGAAATCGTACGTTTCCTATTAGGATCCCAAACAACGATGTCGGCGTCAGAGCCTACAGCGATCACTCCTTTTCTAGGATAAATATTAAATATTTTCGCTGCGTTTGTACTGGTAACTGCAACAAATCTCGTAGGATCCATGATTCCTGCGTGTACTCCTTTTTCCCATACCACGGACATTCTATCCTCGACTCCATTAACTCCATTTGGTATTTTGGAAAAGTCATCTTTACCCAAAGCTTTTTGTTCGGTATTGAAGGTACAATTATCACTGCCAGTTAATTGAAGACCATCCCTAATCAAATTCATATGAATTAATTCTAAAATCCAAATGAACAATATATTATATGAAAATATCTCAACATGATAATTATGTATATTTATCGATTACCTTGACATCGAAGACTCGGCTAAAAGTTTTAATTTAAAATGAAGAAAGAAGAAACGCAACAATATATTCGCCAATTGAGAAATATTAGTTGTCTATAAAATGATCAACGACGCGAGATAATCGTTAATCGTCTATGTAAATTTTAATGTAAATTATTACATAAAAAAAAAAAAAAACTTGTGCAGTAAACGCTCAATTAAGTGTATAATGCGATGTGTGCAACTTCCCACGCTGCATCAATGAAAATGAAGATCAGTTGATCAGACTAATGTGTCATAGTCTTTTACTGGCTCTATGTCTTGACATAGACAAATACACATGTATGTAACTTTACACAAATACACATGTAGGTCGCTTAGAAATTCATTTCAGAGCAAAAATGTAGAAAGAACAGAAAAGAAAGGGAAAAAAAAAATCTACTTCGAGGAGATCTAATTTCTTTTTTTTTTTCTTTTTTTTTTTTTTACTTACTGAGCCAAATGTTCGATTAGATATGCAGGTGTAGTCGAATCTGGCCTTAGAGGTGGACTAGTTACAAAACTTCTTGCTTTTTCGATATCTTTTCCGTATTGTTCAGTACCATCGATACCCACATTACTTGCTAGTGTTTCTCCAAAGACGATGACACCTTCGGTTCTTTTCGCGGACACAACATCGGCAGCTGACTTGCTCGACACCGCTGAGATATACAGTGGACTATTCACCTAAACGCGATATTGATATATCTCTCATTGGAATTATTATTACATTTTTCTAACTGATCTTTTCCCCATCAAATATTAATTAATAATAATAATAATAATAATAATAATAATAATAATAATAATAATAATAATAATAATAATAATAATCAAGCGATAACTATACATTTACCTACACATCAAAGTTTGATAATGAGTGCATTAATCCATACATATGTAAATACCATTACTTTCTATTTCTTTGACAAAATATATAATAATATATAATAGTGTCGATTATATAACTAATCATCATTCCAATAAGGCCAACGAAATGGAACACAAGTAAATATAAAATTAGCTACTGGCCAAGAAATAGCAGCAAGCATGCTCAACGAATTTCGAAGGTAAAGTTCGGATATAAAGGAAATTTCTAAATATAAATTTTTGGCCCCGCACGCAAAGAGAGGAAGGAAGCTTTATGAGATTTGAAACGTCAATTGGGAGGTCTAGATAACGGCAATTGGCCTATTTTATTGAAATTTAACTTTCTCGTTAACAGTTAATTTAGTTTATGTGTTAAAGATAGGTAACTATCAGTTGTACTAAGTAACAGATAACACGCAAAGGAATGATATAATGAAAAGTATTACAGAAAAAAAAAAAAAAAAAAAAAAAAAAAAAAAAGAATAAAAAAAAAAAAAAGGAGGTCGAGGTAATTGTTCTACATAAAATTTATCTTCGGAAGCCGTTCATCGGATGTCAAGGTCACCGTAAAATAAATATTATAGTGGCTTCACGACTCACCTTGCCAAATAATTTAAAAGTACAAGAGGTGTATTCGGATCTGGCCTAAGAGGTGGACTTAAAACGTGTCCCGCGGCGTGCCTCCAACATTTATGCGTGTAGTTGGTACCATCAGTACCAACAGCAGCTGCCAAGGTCTCGCCAAAGACGCAAACATTGCGTTTACGAGCAGCTTCCACGGCTTCTGCGCCACTACGACTCATCACATGCAATACGTACAGCGGACAATTTACCTAAGCGTGCAAAAAGTTACTCTCGCTGGCTCGCATCCCTAATTTTTTATATACTAGTACAAAACTACACACACACATATATATATATATATATACATAAATATATAAAATTGTCTTTTTTTTTACATATGTACTATATATAGATTAAAAATATCTAAATATTTCTGTTTTTTTTCTTTCCATTGTTTTTATATAAAAATATTTGTATATAATATTGTATATATGTATATATATATATATATATATTTTTTTTTTTATTTATTCATTTATTTATCTTTTATTTATTTGTCTTTACGCCTAACGCAAATACTACTTATCAAAAATAAAGTGCCCAAATATAAATGATACTTTTCATTAATAGCTAAAGTAACAAAAAAAAAAAAAAAAAAAAAAAAAAAAAAAAAAAAAAATTATTTTCACTTACTTACGATATATATGGATCCATGCAGACATAAGTGCAGGACACTTCGAAAATGTGATACATGCAAGAGACGGATAAGAATACACATACAAAAAAAAAAAAAAAATAAAAAAAAAATAAAAAAAAAGAAAAAGAAAACAACGATAAAAAGAGAACGAAAAAAGAAAAAGAAAGACAAATAAATAAAAGTTCTTTTACAAGAATAATCTAATGCAATTAAATAGACGAGCTAATGGCATGAGGAAGTAACATTGCGAGGCTTGTTTTAGAACTTTAGCATACCTGACTTGCTATCATACAAGCTCTGGTCACTGCTTCCGCTTCAACTTCTTCAGGTCGTGACATTTCATGACCTTCTGGTCCGGTCACTCCAGCAGCTAATAATTTTTTAATATTCTAAAATAATAATAATAATAATAAATATATATATCTTTTTAGTTTTCTTTTTATACCAAAAAATGATTATAATCATCATAAATGATTATTATAATTTATCTACCTCAGCAATAATATCGCCATTTTCGGCATGAACCATAGCCAATGCTCCCAATTCTTTACAAGCTTTGAATACTTCGATTAAATCAATATCCCTCAACATGAAAGAATAAGTCATGAACGTTTTAAAACTGTTTACGCCGTGTTCTTTCGTCAATAACGTCATTTCTTCTTTTATCTGAAAAGAAAAGAACAAAAAAAAAAAAAAAAAAAAAAAAAAAAAAAAAAAAAAAAACAAATTGTAAAAATTATGATTAATTGTTACGAATTAATTCTCGTTCTTTCTAGATCATTTTAAAATCCATAAAGAACGAAGACAGATAGGATTAAATAAAGATTATAGAGATCATTCTAGGTGATCTAGAAAATCATTCTAGATCATTCTGAGATCTATAAAAGTGAAGACATATACGATCAAATAAGGAATAGTAATTAATTCCATTCATCCGATCGCTACTTATGCGATTTCCTCATCCTACGTTTTAGTATTCAGTTAACGATCGAAGTTACGGTTACAAGTCGGGACTACTACATAGAGACTACTAGAGACTTGCAATCACCGGATTGGGAGATTAAAGTTCTTGCGATGTCCTTATCTGTAAATCATTCGATTCGATGCACTCCTACTATTTTTGGAAAATTTAAATATATAAAAAAACAAAAATATTTTGAACCTATATATACGTACACAGACACACACACACACATACATATATATATATATGTATATGTATATATATATATATGTAATAAATTTTATATATGTTATGTAATAAGAGAAAATAGGTCGACCGACAAAGATAGGAAAAGAGAAACTTTCTTTTCTAGAAAAGGATTCGTCTTATGGCAATTATCTCATTCTGAATGACTAACCGGGAGGAGCATGAGCCGTATCGGACTTGACACAATGACCTCGCGAATCGTGTAACAAGCCTATCTTCTTAACACATTGAAACTCGTGAGATAGGAAAAAACAAATAGTTCATTGGAATGAGTAAAAAGTGACCGTGAAAACAGACAATTTATCATCTGTGATGGTATTGTATTCCGAGCGATTCTTCTTTCTTTTTTTATTGATACGCATATACAATATCGTAACGTCATTTTATTAAAAATAAACTATAAATAAAATACTACAATAAAAATATTATAAAGTATCATTTCTTCTTGTATTAAAAATAAATATAAAAATTAAAAATGTTGAATAATATTTTTTTTATATTACAAAAATAAACATTAATAAATACTTACTTTTGGACTCCAGGATGTAACAGCCACGTGAAGAGCATAATCACAGCAAACCTTTTCATCCGCAATCTGTCTATACCTCTCATAAGCTTCGAGAATGGTTTCATCCTTTTGAGGGAAGGCAAAATCGATAATCATCGTCGTACCACCGGCGACTGCCGCTTTCGTGCCTTGATAAAAATCATCGACTGTTTTGGCACCCATTAATTCCAATTCAAAATGAGTATGCGGGTCTATACCACCTGGCATTACGTATTTTCCACGTGCATCGATGGTCCTTGTACCACCCGGTATAATGAGATTGCGGCCCATTTGTCTGTGAGAAAAACCAAAATGTTTCTATTCTAAAATAGTTCGCTGTTGTTTTTTTTACTTATTTTATTTATTTTTTTTTAATACTTTAATTATAATAGATATTATCATGTATTTATTTTACTAAGGGATTAAAATTAGATTCTATTTATCTATAAAAAAAAAAAAAAAAAAAAAGTAAATAAATAAACTCTTCTAAAAATATTCTATAAAATTGTGCACTCTCGTTCTCTTTTAATTCTATTTGTTCCATAAATAAGTCACTAGTTTGAAAATAAACATAGTTATTATCTAATTTATGATCCTCTAAGGATTAAAACAACGATGAAAGTTAACTGCTTATCTAATATCGCAATTTCTAGACCATGAGACTATTCCATGAGAGAAGTCACGTTCTCGTATCTAACAAATCGCATTGGTTAATACGGCCAACGCATTATATGCGTCTGCCCGCACTCCATTTATGCTTTGATAATAAAGAAACTAGCTTATCGTATCGTGAAAATGTTTCATGCGAATATTACACATTGAATAAATAGTGACAAACATAGATTTTTTTCTAAAATGAATTTTTATCTTCTATAATATTATTAAAAGTCACATACTTCATGTGTGTGTGTGTGTTAAGATTTTTTAAAGTTATATAATTTGTTTTTTATACACGAAAAAAATATATATATAATTATAAAATCTTTTATTTCGTATGGACAAAAAAAAAAAAAAAAGAAGAAGAAGATAAATTATAATTAATTAACATGTATCATTAATTTCTCTGCTAATAATACCATCCTCGATGCAATTATATTAGCATAAGTAATACTATAACTTTCATATTATATCATTTTTATATACATGAAAAAGAAAATGAAAAGTAAAATTGTATTAGTATTAATTGACGTCCATTATTAATTTCACAGCTAATAATACCATTCACTTGTATATTGATATTAATTTGGCACGTGGTCGAATCTAATCAACAAATATATTATTAATTTCTCACCTAATAATGCCATCCTCGATGTAAACGTCACTATCGATTATACCATCCTCGTTAACAACTTTTCCATTCTTGATCAATAATCGATTCTGCGCGCTCTGGAAAAAGAAAAAAAAAACAAATAAATTAAGAATTATGATTATTAAAATGATTAGAAAAGAAAAAAAAATTAAATAAAACGGATAAAGAATGAAATGATAAAAAAAAAAAAAAGAAAGTGACCAAAAAAAGTACGATAAAAATCCTAATTCGAGAGTGTACCCTTACGATATATTTAATATACGTACACATACATATATACAAGAGATTATGGTTGCGCCCCCGTCCTTGATATTCGTTTGTAGGCTGTTTCGAGCACGTCCGGTTGCGTCGATTAGTATGCGCGCATTACTATAGATATAATGTATTATGGCAGGGTATATCAATCGGTGTGCGCGTCTGTGTATGATTCTATAAGAGTAGAATTGTGAACGCGCGCGCGCAACACGCACTTCCGGCCAATACCAAATTATAAGGGCGTACACGCGTAGTACGAGTACGGCGTTCGATAAGCGTTCAACAAACTTGTTTTTACCTACTCTTATCTCGTCTAGTATTTTAGAAAAAATGATTCCACCTTCCTAGATATTTCCAATCGATAAATGGATTGATAATATGGCATTGATTGTATTCAATTGACAGATAAATATACTATTTTTTGTTTTTCTTCTTATAAGTAGACAGATTTTATCTGAAATTTTATCAGTTAAGTAAGATATAATGAAAAGTAAATTACTTATTCATCTTAGATAAAAATTAAATTTAAAAGCATTTAAATAAAATAAAAATTATTTTATATCAATATATATTGTAGGAGTAATGTTTACTTTCCAGATGAGAGTATCATATTTATAGACGATAAATAACTTTAATCTTAAAAATGAAAGAGATAATTCCACTGCTCATAAAGAATTTGAATTATATAAGTATAACATTAGAGAGAATGAATCGATGATTGTCATTAACAATTTAGATATAAATAGAAAGAAATATGTACGCTGTTAAGACTTACGACTAATCGTAGGAAAAAAAAAAGGGGGAAGTTAAATGGAAAGAATGAATGGGGGTGAAACCAAGAGCAAGGGGTTAAAAATAAAGAGCTCGGTCGCAAAAACACGTATGCACGCATAAAAAGAAAAAAAGAAAACGTAGGCGACGCGTCGTTCCTTTGAATGGGCGCTTATTTTTTCGACGAGTACCACACCATGAGTTCGGCAAGGGAAAGATGAAAAAGGGGGAAGAGAAAGAGGGATGATGATTCAAAGAAGAAGCAGAAGAGGGAAAGTGCTGAAAAAGGACAATCCAACTGTTTTCGTCCCCTGGTGAGAAGGAGGAGGAAGAGGAGTAAAGGGTGGTGGTGGCTTTTAAAACCGCTAGCTTTTGTTTCCTCGTGTCCCTTTTTCACTATCCACTTTGTCCCTCTTTTATCGTTCCCTAACGTCACGGCCTTTTTCCACTTTCGAGCAAATCATAAAAACTTTTCAAACGATTTCTAACGATAAGCGACAAAAGATATTCTTTCATCGGCGCATTAGATTTATTTTCAAATGTGAATTTTCGAAAGAGAAACACGCAAGTTTTTCTTTCGTATGACTTCCCTGTCATCCTCGAAAAGCTTTCGCTCATTAAATCACACATATGCGTTTCATGTGTCAGAGAGAAGATCGTTTCTTACGATATTTTCAGTCTAACGTCGGAGCTTAAAATACGTCTCACGTAGACAAACACACACACACACACACACACACACACACACACACACATGCTGAAAAGCAGCAGCCTTGGTGAACCCTTCGAGAAGAAAAAAAAAAAAGAAAAAGAAAAAAAAAGGCTCACGCGGGTTCGGTTCATGCTTTATCCTCTAAACACATTGGTAAAACAGATTGAACATATTCGAAACGATTTGTCTCTTCGTTTGTGCTTTTTCTCTCTTTCTCTCTGTTTCTCTTTCTCGCTGTACTAAATCTCATGCATTAATTTTGTGCATTCGTTCGATCCAAAAAAAAAAAACCTTTTTTAAAACTAGATCGATGATTATATAGCCTTCGCATGTTCCCTTTCGAAACACGATAAGGTCTGTTATCACAAGTAAATTGCTACCATGATCGAATCGCGAATCTATAGTTTCATCGTGTCGGATCGTACCACATCGCAGAGATAAAAATACTTTTGCGAATTACGCATTTAGATCCACCTAACATTTACGAGAGCTTCGTGAACTCTTCTCGATCTATAAATCCTTTTTTTCTTTTTTCTTTCCTTTCTTTTTCTTCTTCTTCTTCATAGTTTCGATGGAAGATAACAGATCTTATCTCACCAGTTTTTCTTTTTCTTTTTTCTTTTATTTAATTAGACTTGTTTAAATTCATATATATTTTTTTTTTTCTATTAGAATTAAACATATTAATCATTTTTGATATTATGCACACCTACACTGCATATATGTATCTATATATGTACATCCGTCGCATATCGTGTTCATTAAGGTCAAGAAAAGTAACTAACGGCTCTTTTCTCTCTTTCTCTCTCTCTTCTCTATCTCATCAGAAGAACAGAAATTTTCTTTTAGAACTTGTATCGAAAGAACTAGACTCTATTACCATTAATGAGAGAATCTTACAAACTTGCTTAGTAGGAGAGCTAAGTGGTTCGCGTGCATAAACATATGTCCTGATTTTATCTTTGGGAGGGGGAAAGGGGGGAGGAGGGAGGAAAGGGATCGAATCAAAAGTAAATATTACGAAACATTGCAATTTACATTATTGTGCAAAATGTGTCCACAAAGTATTCATTCAGTACATACACGTGTATGTACATATACATACATACATACATACATACATATGTATATATATATATATATACCTGTGTTCTTCGATCTTTTCAAAAGAAAATATAAGTCAACAAGTGTTGTTAACAAAGTAACAGTAGCTTCGTACGTGTACCATATATATAAAAATGCAAAACCATACATTTCAATGGTGAGAATTCCTTGACATAATGAAGTAACGATTTCAAAGAAGAAGACTCTTAGTTACATTTTCCTCGTTGACGCGTGTAAATATGTAAACGGGTCGGGTAAGACAACTGTTCTTTGCTTTGATCTAGTTTCATTATCCTAAATGCAATAAATTCAGGAAACAGCAGACATAGATCACACCTGGCTTAACCGTATTATTCCGTGCATCTATTTATATTTTCCAAATAACGTTTTTTTACGAATAGTAATTTCGAAACGAAAATCCCTAGGAGATATCGATTTGACGTGTTGTTGTGATACGTAAAAATTGATAAACGGGAAAAAGAAAAAAACAAAAAAAAAAGGAAACATAACAATGACATACAAAAAAAAACATCGATAATACATAACAATAATGTGCAGTATTCAGAATATATATTAAACGAAGTTTCTTTGGTGTGAATGACTTTTCAAAAAAATCTTTGATAATATATTGCATGTAATATATTATTCATATTGATAGAGTGCAGTATTGGAACGTATGCTAAACAATGTCTTTAATATGAATGACTTTTACAAATCTGGAATAATATATCACAAGTGACAATATCCGTAGTAACGCAAATGACAATATTTTGTTTATTCTAAGAGGGGAGGGGCGGGGGAGGGAGGAGACAACAGCAACAAAAAAAAAGATTTATTTCCAATACTGTTTGTACCACTCACACAATGTTTAAAGAAAGTTGAAATAGGATAATTAAGTTACATGAACGTAGACGTAACGTTGTTTACTGACACGCATCTCGTTTATATATGCATATACATACATATATATATATATATATATATATATATATATATATATACCTACAGATATATAATCCGAAGCTGACGCGTTTTTCCGACTTTAGGTCGAAGCAGTGTCGACGAACTATTGATTCGCGCACGGGAGAGCTGGCCGTGTTCTCGGTTAGAGAAGCAGTGCCGTATTATTTTCCAGGGCCATGGAAAATCCACCCACGCAATTATTTTTTTGCAATCTCATTTATTCTTTCGCCATATCGCATATGTGGGGGAAGGGGAAGAGATAAAGGGTATATGTACGTATATACACGGAAAATTAAATCAGATAGTTACGGTTGAAAATCGAGACGATTGCATATACATGTATGCATTTACATATACTCGCATTTATATCAGTTGAAGCTTGAATTATAAGGAGAGGGAGGGGGAGTCTATTTGTTATAAAGAAAGGAAAAAAAAAAAAAGAAAAAGAAAAGAGGAAAGAATAGAAAAGAAAATGGTATTAGGGTCAAAGAACCTTGCACTTTTCAATATATATATATATATATATATATAAAAAAAAGAAAAGAAAATGTATAGCGAATTACTATTTCCCGTTATATTATTATACGACCGTTCTACTACTCCTCATCTTCCCTCCTCTTCCTCCTTCTCCTCCTACTCCTCAATCCCTTCTTCTATTTTCTTTTACACTTATGGTGTCTGCTTCCTTCCACGAGATAGAGACTGGCGCGAGCACCAAGACAACTCGGATCAATAAGCCACCAACCTTCCGATTGCCGTAGTGATGCGACAAAAATTAAAATTTTTCGTTTCTTTTTGAACGAACAACGCTTTTGTTTCATCTTTTAAACTAATAAATGATAATTTTTTTTCTTTCCTTTTTTATATATATATATATATATGGAAAATTTTATTACGATTCGATAACGTGTTAATTTAAACGATATAGGCTAGAGAGTCTAATTAATATCTACATATATCAAATTATATGTTAAATATATATGTATATATTAAGGGAACAATTATATATGAAAATTAAATTAACAAAATACGATCGTGAAAAAATTGTAATTAATACTTGGGTGTAAACTGAAGTTGAATGTAATTGACGTTCATAAAGTAATTAATTTTAACGCCATCATACTTTTTTGATAATGCCATTATCAAAAAAGTATGGTGACGTTCGTATGACATAAGAAGACAAGAAAATATAATATATATTTATATATATATATATATATATATATATATATATATATATATATACAATTTGTTACTTATTACATATGATTTACATAGAATATGAAATATCGTTTACCGGTATAGTATTAATACAATATATACGAAGAAACTAAAATAAATAATCGAAGTGAGGCGATTTCAAGGATAGATAGCGCCGCCTTCTCTCCCTTGCCACCGTCAAAGAAAAAAAAGAAAAAAAAAAAAAGAAGAAAGATGAAACGATTCTAAGAAGTTGCCAAGTTCCCTCCTTTTTTTTTTGTTTTTTTCTTTTCTACTAACCTGCAGGTGGATGGGCACTTTCTTCACCGGCGTGCTCATCTTCTCAGATGTAATATCGGTATTTGAGAGAAACGTGTTTCTCTTCGTGTCTAAAAATACCGAGAGAAAGAAAGAGTGAGACAGAGAAAGATTTAAGTTTTTACTTTGTATTTATAAAAGTGAAAGAAAAAGATTTTCTATCACCACCGCGTCAATTGTAACGTTAGAGGTTAAAACGACACAAGCTCGTACTCTCGAGTCAGAAATGCGACTGCGGAGCGATAGACGACGCACTTAACGTGCGCTCTTCAACCGGTTCCCCCACTATTTTCCTTCGTAACGTCACGTGACCCAACAGTCCCTTCCTTTACTAGCGCGAATATTTGAATCATTGTTTTGCATTTTCCCTTCGAATATAATCGATGATATTCCGCAGGATATATTAGCGACATCTGTTGATTTTATTTACTTCATTATTAAGCGTTCTCGATATTTCGTTACCTTCTGCAGTAAATAAATCGAATTATTAATAAATTAATCTTCAATCAAGTATCATAAGAAATTATAGTTGTAATTAATAATTAATCGATTAGTATTTTCAAGAAACATTAAATATTGAATAATTATTGTTATTTCCAATAATAAAAGAAAATAAATCATTCAATATTTAATGTCGATATTCATATTATTTTTTCAATGTCCGATTCGACTCTTTTTCCCGCCTTTTTATGATGAAAAGATATATCTTCAAGCATGGCTGTACGATTGCACGTTAACGATGATTTACACGAAGAAAAGGAATCTGTTATACATTTAATGCCTTGTAAAATACATGGCGATGGACCAGCTAATGTTTCATCCTTTTTTCAACCATACATACGCAAAATAGATAATGAAAGTAAGTTTTAGTTATTTCATTTGCCTCTTAATTTACATATAAATTTAAAATGACTCTAATAATAATAATATTTTATAGATTACAATATTTCATTCCGTGGATATCCACTTCAAGGAAAAAAAATCAAGATTCCTAGTGATTATAAAGGTATAATCTTTTTTGAACATAAGAAACCGGATGCTGAAAATATGCAACGTAACTTGTATTCGAACGGGAGCTTCTCAGAATTTACATATTGGAATTATGACAAAATACCATCTAAAAATGATGCCTTAGCAGCAGCATTAGATTGGATCGACATAGCAGAGGCAGTAAGATTTTCATAAAATGAATTAATTACTTAATAACATAATTGTGATAACCACGTCGTTGCATTTTTCAGCTTCATGGTACAGATATATAGCAGAATTTTTTAAAGAATAAGCTAGTTTTATGGAAATGTTAAATACACTTATTAAATTTTTTACTTTTGATATAAAAATATAAAATAAAGAGATTCTCGAAATTGAATTGCAAATTACTTTATTCTATAGACGTCAAAGTATGATACTTATATTAATAAAGTGTAGGTATACATATTTTAAATATTTTACAATTGTCTTATCATCAGTTATAAGCGCATCTTAAGTCAAATGTTATTACATATTGAATCTATCAAACTGACCAAGATGAAAAAGATGCAAATTATTTCGTTATCAAGATAATGTGTTTACAATTTTATAACTTTTTGGAGCTTATTGAGATTTGCTGGTATTACTACATATAATATATGATGTTTTATATTTAAATATGTTTGTACCTCTTCAAGAGTGAAAAAATGTCAGTACCACTAAGAAAAATATCAAAATTACTGCCTCTAATTGTAACAATCTGCATTGCATATATCACTCTGTGTGTAATATATGATGCTTTAACAAAAGTTCAGTATGTTAGCTAATCTACATAAAGAATAACATAGTATATACTATTTTTAGCAATGTATATAATTATTATGTAAATACGTATTTAATGTGACATTTCATTTATGTCTAATAATCCAATCTAATTAGTGGCAGTGCTATTAAAGGTACAAAGTGGTACAATAATATTTCCAGACAAAAAACTCATTCATATTTATATTTACAATATTTGTAACTTTTTACCCAATGGAATCTATTAAGATATTTTATTAATACAGAAGTTGCAGTCAAAGCTTTGATAAAAGATACATATTACATATACTGCTAAGCTAACTATTTAGATGAATATCAAATAATATCTGCTTTCAGTTTTATCATAAAGTTAATAATTTCTATAAGAATTATTTACAATAGCTTAAATAATTTTTAATGAAAAATTAATCTAAAGATAGCCTTGTTCATTTTAGTTTTTAATGTCTATATGGATAATAAAACATTGCAGCATAAAAAGAAAATTCTGAATTTTACTGTTTAGTTTCAAGCAAAATAAATATACTTTTTTGTAACTACAAGTGCATATAATTGATAGATGATTTTTTTTTATGATTAAAACATGATCATATAATGTTCGATCGAGATATGTTTCAAAAAGACCTACCATCCTTCTTTAAAAACTTTGTAAGAAGATCAATCAATTTTATTTTACTTCTTTGGGATGATAAAGTATTTGATAACAGTTTTCATTTTTACATCTGCTTTCAAAAGTTACAAATTCTTTGTTAAAACATAATAAATAGAAAACATTTCGAATAACTTCATGAGTAAATTTTGTAATAAGAATTTTATAAAAGTACATGTAAAGTGTCAGAATTTAAATAGATATAAATAACTATTTATAGGAGTATCAATTCAATAGATACATATTTAATGTATTATCCATAATTTTGACATTTCTAAAACCCTGTACAAATCGGGGCTCTAATAAATAAATTACTAAATATCAAAACACGTATTGAGAACGTGATTTTATCGTAGGCAATATAAAAAATGGTAATAAACAGTCTTTATCATTTGTCATATCAATAACAAAGATTCAAAGTAAACAACTTCTTAATATATATATATATATATATTTATATATATATATATATATATATGTATGTATATACTGTATGTGCTTTGGTTTACGCAGTCAACTATTTCTGTACATTTAGGAAATTACTAGTATGTATTTTTAATACAGACATTGAATAAAATAATTTTATATTATTAATAAATATTTGTAAAAAGAACTTATGAAAAGGTGCCTAATTCATTTGCCTGGTCCTGATGATATTTATTCTGATCTTGTTGTTGCTTGATAAAAGCACTGAGTCTATTCAATAGAAATTGTTTATCATGACCCTCTAAAACTAATTGATTTTTTAATACTGTAACCATGTGCTTATTCGCTATAGATACTGCATAATAGTAATATAAAAGCAAAACAAGGATAACAAAAGCTGGTATTCCAAAACCAGCAGTTCCTAAGAAAAAAAGTATAGATTGCAGCCAATAAGGAAATTGTGAAAAAGTAAAAATTAACAATGTCCAAACAGATTCTAAGCCTCTGAATGGCCCACAAGACTTTGAAGGCATAATTTCAGCTATGGAATATCCAACTGGAATTACAGCTAAAATAAAAGATATTAATAAAATAAACATAAAAAATGAATTGGATTGACTTGCTCTGTATACTTTACTTGATGGTGTACAATTCACTAAGCAAGCAAACTTTTTTATATAGAATAATAAAAAGGTACCGATTACAGCTACCATTGGCAATAAAGGTGCAAAAAAACAACCAAGCCAACAAATTGCTTGCGAATATACAATGTCCAATACATGTTTGCTTAAGTCAAATTCTTGCTCACCTACAAATCGTAGTATTTTATTTTCTGTATGACGTGCTAAAAGAGACCTAGGGAAATTAATGAAAAATGTCATAAAGAATTGTACAAAGAAATCTGTGGTGTACAATTTAAAGAATTGTTGACCAACAAATGTCTCCCAGCAAAGTAGTTCTCTGATTTCATTATTTGTACATTCTGTATCAGACACTCTAAGTGATACGATTTTGTAAAAAGATGTTAACAATACGATCAAAGAAGAAAGCCTTAAAAAAATAGTACGAAATAATGTTATACGTATAACAAGCAATGGACTATAATTTTCCAAGGCTATTAAATATCGAAATAAAAATGGAACTGCAATATTGAGAGCAACAATGCAAATATATGGAAGAAATTCAAAAAATAAATGCACAATCTCATGAAGAGGAGTGTATCTAATATCGTTATGTTGTCCTTCTTCCGAATACAACGTAACTTGATCGAAAGAAAATTCTATTATGTAATAAATAAATGTACCACAGCCACTTAATATTAATAAAACTAATATATTAACTACAAAACGTAAGGCAAACAATTTCGTTTTTTCTTCTCGCGTACGATTTTGCCTTTCTTCCTCCAATCTCTCTGCCTCTAAAAATCCTTTCATTTCATTGTGCAAAGCCTTATGTTTAACAGCTGCAGATTTTTCATTTTGAATGCAATAATCCCATCCTCCAAAAACTAAATTACAATATTGATAAAATTGTCCCTCACCTTCAACAACTCTTTCCTTAAAACTTTTAGCAGCTGATCTGACAATTGCCACTAAACTGATAATAAAAACAGTAATAATAGCACAAATATATGATAATGGTAAATTATAACGAATGGAAGAACCATCTGCACCATAGATCTTGTGCGTAAATGAGCCATAAAATAACAATGTGTATTCTAAAATCCTATTGGTATTCTCAGTTGTGTTCCAATATAATTCAGAACAACAAGATACACTTGCATTATTATTAGATAAACACATATCCTTTTCCGTTTCTTCCAACAATATTGTTGGCAATATAATGAAACAAAATATGATTAAAAATAAAACTGTGTTCAAATACATTAACCATTTGATAAATAAAAAATATGCTACAATGCCCATCCCAAAATTGCCACCAATCTTTTTCATACTATCATTCCAAAGCTCCATTTTTGAATAAGCTTCTTTCATTCTTGCACGGAATTGTTGCCAAACTTTTCTATGCTGCCACTTTAATTGGTCGAATCCTTGTAATCTCAACTTTGTTGCACTCTAAGTAATATTTATACTTTCATTAATAATCATATCATCTTATTTAATTAACATTAAATAAACATTGAAAATATGTTATTAAAAGGATGATTAAAGATATACCTGTAACTGATTTTTTAATTGTATCTTTTGTGTCATGGATACAGGCATAGATTTAATCTGCATTATTTCTTCCCATGTGCGTTCTTCATTAGATAAATTCTCAGATAAATCTGGTAACATAGAAACTGCTGCATCATGAATATTCGTTGACATACGTCTCGCAGTACTAGTACCACGTGATCTGGTACTAGTACGTCTTCTCAAAGTTGTTTTTGTGTCATTACATATACGCTTAGCTGTGGCTACAATTAAAATATAATTTATCAAATAATATTGTTTAATCTTCAAAACAGAAGAAATAAAGAAAGAAAGAAAAAAAAAAAAAAAAACGAATAACAAAGAAACCTATAGAATTTTATAAATTGATATTTCTCTTACCGACACGAGATTTTTTGCTGGGAAGTAAAGTTGCGATATGAGAAGGATCTCTTATTGCTTGTTGTAAATCAGCTTCTATTGCTGCAGGATAACTTTCTTGATAAAATTCAGCACCAGCTTCTTCCCATCCTTGTGCCCTATCACAGCCACGTTTCTTTCTTTCTCCACCAGACATTTTTTAATTTGTCAAAAATATTTCGAATTTTATTATCAATATTTTTCTAATCTTTGGAAATATCACGGCTCATAAAAATTATGAGGTTATAATACTGGCAAGTGTATTAATGCAATGAAATAAGTTGTCATTACTATACTTATTGTATGACATCCAATCTTCATAATTATATATAATTATGGAGAAGAATGTTTATATTTTATAGCATTAATTGTCGAATAAAATGTTTATGCTGAAAAGAACAAACCACAATTTATATTATCTTCACTGGCACTACGTTTGATATACATTTAACAAATGCATATGTACTTATCAATATAATTAAACAAACAATTAAATCGCAGAAATTATATCATTCTTATTGAAAGATAAGATAATCTTTATAAATACAAGTTTGATTAAAATAATAGCTTATCATTGAGAAATGTGTAATTCATTACTCATTGAGCATACAAATCTGATATCTAAGCGTTCCCACATATAATTTTCGATCCTTGATGCATAAAGATATAATTTTAGAACTATGTTATAATTAAAACGTTAAATATGATCATACCGTTGTATATTTAATACTTGGTTTCTCACATATCTTACTATCGAAAATGATTAAAAAGTTGAACGAATATCGAACAAAGTAACACAGTGGCATCTTGTTTTCGCCATACGTCAAATTGGTGACGAGAAGTAGGTATTAAACAAAAAGAATATAAAGCTTTTATCAAGAATCTTATAGAGAGGTGAACTCGCTTGTTCATAACCAATTGAAGAAAAGAAAAAACAAGTTAAGCATTGAATAGGTTATTCCTAGAGGACATATTTGTCACGAAATTCAAAGACTTACTCTGATTGGACGATACGTTACATTACATCAATGCACATTGATATTCGAATTATATATTTCTTTTTAAATATCGTTTACAATTATCATTAAAAAAACAATATAATACAATAAAAAAAAAACATGTTCACTTATTGAAGTATATAAGTTTTCATATACATTGTATCCTGTTTTCTTATAACTAAAATATTGATTGATTGATTTATTTATTTATTTATTTATTTATTGAAAAAAAATTCTTAAATAAATATATGTAAGCAATAAATTAATTTTCATTTATCTTTTATAAGCAGATAGACAATATTTTTTGTAATTGTAGCATTGATTATTACAAGAATAAGAAATAATAATTTATAGAAAGCCGATTCTTGCAGATTGATTTAATATATATGCATTATATATCATTAATTTTTGTGTACAATATATGTATTACATACCACATCGGGATATCAGTTGTACACTATTAATACATTACTGTCAGATTACTAATAAGTTAGATTAAATAATATCTGAAGTAATAAACAACAACATAAAATCAAAAAGGAAAAAATACCTCCAAAAATTACATTCTAATAACAAAATTAAAGCGAAATTTCTTAGGTTTTACATTATAACTTAAAATAACAAATTTTTTGTAATCAAAAAACATCTATGAAAACCAAATCGAGATACATTTTATTTCGAGATATTTAACGAATTAAAAAATAATTTTAATGCTGTCGATTACCCCAGCCTCTTCCACGATTATAACCGTCACGTTGACAATTACTTCGATTGGAATTATTGCCAGTTTGATTCCATCCACCTTGAACTCTACCTGAATTACTACGTTGTTGATAATCTTGACTATAATTTCCTGCAGGATCATTATAATCATAATATCCTCCACTTGATCTATTACCACAGGCTCCACTATTGGAAACCCCTCCAACCCTATTATTTCCATAAGTTACTCCAGTACCACTGGTATAATAATTATTAGTTCTTCCTCCTCCTCTTTCTCCATAATTTCCTCCAGTCCCACCATAATTACTGGCAACTTCAATGCTATAATTGTTACTTCCACCACTGCTACCGTAACCTGATCCACTTCTAGGATTGACACAACCACCTCCACCGCTATTCCCATAGCTACTTCCCATTCCACCAGTCCCATAGCTAGTACCACTCCCATAGCTACTTCCTCCTCTACCACCACCATAACCTCCGCCTCCTCTACCCCCTCCTCCACCGCCTCCTCTTGCACCACCACCACCTCGACCACCTGACCCGCTAGTATTGCCTCCTCCTCCTCCTCTATTATATCCACTAAAATTTTAAATTAAAAATCCAATGGTTACATTTTTCAATAGAAATATTATAATTTAGCTAACGTATGTATTATAAAATTCATTATAATCAAACCTAGATGGAGGTCCTGGAACTCTATCTTTCTGCCATGGTGGCATTTCTGGTGGTGGAGGTTCTTGTTCGTATGGTCTTCCTCCACGATCCGGGACATCCCCTATAATGACTTTATTTATGTTACTTCGAGTATTTTTACGTACGGCTGCATTACTCGTCTTCTCCACCACTGCTAAATCATCTCGTGCTGCTAATAAATCAGCAATACCAACATTTGGCTTTGTACCCATTTTTCCTCTTCCCGAATGATATCTACTATTCAATTCCTTCTCTAATGTTCGCACTCTTTCGGACCACTAAATATCAAATTAAACTATATTCAATTAACTGTTCAATTACTTTCATTCGTTAAACTAATAATCAAAAATTTTCTTACCAGAAATGATTGAATTGTTACATCTAATCGTTTAAGTAACATTTCTCTGCGCATCTCATATTCTTTATGTAATTCTTTGTCAACATTAGAAAGCTTATTCCATTGATCGGTAGATAATTCACCAAAAATTAAAGGTTTGCCCAAAAGATCGGCAGGAACTTTTGATATTACATCTTTTAATTTATTTTCTAATTTTGTAAATAGCATTTGCACTGTAATATTTTCTGGTGGTTTTTGAAATTGTAATGCTATTAACATATTTTTAAGATGCTTTGCAGTATCACTTTCATTCTATAAAATATTAATTGATATTATATATCTTTTTTATGTTGTATTATATATATATATATATTTATATACAATAAAAGATATATAATACATAGTAAAAAAATATATAAATAGAAGAAACACATCAGAAATTTTAATATACTTACAATAATAACTTCTAAAGTTGAATCAGTTTCTTTTTCTTTAACTTGCAATAACTTACAAGCCATAAGTTCAGAAATTAGAATTTCGATCAACAAAGTCCTATTTCCTTTGTCGGCTAATCGTTGATTTACATTTCCAGTAGTTAAATTTTGATTAACGCATCCTATTTCTTTAAGGAAACAACTTAATTCTAACAAGAAAGAACTTGCATCATCAGGAGTTTGAGTAGGATTAATAGTTTCATCTATATTAATAAACGTTCCTATTTGCTCCGCAAGCCAAGCAATTAAACCAGTATAATCTACAGATTTTGGTCCAAGCTCTAAAGCTTTAGACATTTTATCAACTTGAAGTAACGAGCCTTGATACCTTCAAGAAAAAACGATATCGATTGAAGCCATATAAATGAAAAAAAAATGATAATAATAATAATGTTTGACGATAAACAATTCAAATTTTTATCATAATTCATATTATTTTACCGATAATATAAAAGTTAATGTTAAAATATGTTGGATATTTAATTTTATAACCTCGAAATACATACCCGACATTTTCGAGTGCTTGTAACAGATCTGTTTCCATATCGAAAAATGTATCGCTGAATTAACGTAACTAAAATAAAGTTATTTTAATGTTATACATATAAAATAATAACATATTTATGACGAAATATCGAATACGAAAACCTGACGTTTCGATATAATCTACGTAGCGGCGAGCAATATGGCTGCTGCCGGTAAGATCGATGTAGATGTCGCAGCATTAGTATCTAATAATATAAATGTGTCAAATATCTGAATCACTTTTATTTTTATTTTTACGAACGCCAGAGTTCAAAATGATTTATATTTTACTTACCAAAGAGTAAATAACGTAATATAGGATAAGTCAAAATAAAACTCAAAGTAATTACAAAAGTAAAAATTTTCAAACTTTAGTGCATTACATGTACTGTACTTACATAGTTGAGCTTATATACATACATATAGTTAATAATCATTACAGCTATTATTTACATAAAAAAAAATCCCTTCGAAATACTACACAAATTATTTGATACTTAGTTTTTCGTCATTTTTA
Source organism: Vespa velutina (assembly GCF_912470025.1). Lineage (NCBI taxonomy): Eukaryota > Metazoa > Arthropoda > Insecta > Hymenoptera > Vespidae > Vespa > Vespa velutina. The sequence continues at coordinate 2,898,589 of NC_062210.1, forward strand.
CTAATAAATATTAGTTAATAACTTTTAAATGTATAGTAGATAGGATCATTATGAATTTTAATTTATATATTTCTCATAAGTGATCAAGTACTTAGTTCTTTTATCCATATGAATTGCATATTTTTTTTCACGTTTTGATAATTACTTGAACTTATTTGTCCTTAAATATTTGCATATTCATATATGTAGGTACATTGTCTAATAGTGCTTTGGGAAATGTATTATTTATAGCACCATGCGTATGTGCAGTTTTTTCTAGAGAATGTGATTTACAATCTCCTTTGTACTACTTTATTCTACTGGATTTCTACATTTCAACTATAAAGAGAAGATATTTTATATAAAATGAAAGATTGATAGTGACTGCATATAATTTAAACTAATGATAATAAATAAAAGTACACTTTCCTTAGTTTGAACATAGATGACAAGTAATATTGTATTGAGAAATAGTTACAAGTCAGTCACTTTTCAGAAAGATATTTAAAGATCTGTACAATTGTGCTTTACAGCTATCCATTAATATAAAATATAAGGTGTTTAGATTTTTTTTTTATTATTTTTTTTTTTTTTTATTTTTTTTTTATATATAAATAGTAATATGTTAAATGCATGCTGTTGCACTAATGATATGAAACAAGATTTAACAAAATTTGATCGGTTGCGTCATATTTTACAAATCTAAAACTTTATGTTATCGTATAAACAGTACATTTTGTCTTTATACCAAAAGTGCACCCAAGTTACATGCCGCAGATTACTTCTTACCGAACAAACCTGCAAATATCTTAACAGTTTTGTACACATTAAGCTAATAATAATTAAGTTTTTAACATTTTGTATCATTATAATACAGTGATCAATTAACCTGTTAACCGGGGAGGATGAGTTAATAAATTAAACAAATTTCTTTTTCATTATTAATGAGAAAGCATTATACTTATTAATTCTTATCCTTACCAAAGTTTTTTACTCTCTATCTGTACCATATTATTTTCAATAAATAATATGAAATAAATTGAAATAGATTTCTCATGAATCTGTACTGACCAATCAAAAATTTCTCCCCAGTTTAAAGATTAATTATCTATGTTACCTTCATAAAAGGATTCACACTTTTCTAATAAACGGAGAACTGGATTGATGTTATAGGGAAACAAAGCTTTAGACACTAATCTGTCTATTGCCAATCGAAGTCTTATTAATATTGTCATGGTATCATCCAACTCTCTACCACAACATGATACAAATTCTGGCCAATTTCTTCTGATATACTTCAAGAATCTCAGTAAATACAATAAAAAACAAGTTTCATTACTAACAAGTAAGTCTAATAAAACATCTGGATCATGAGATACAGCATGTATGAATTGTATAAATGTTAATGTTGGACTAAGCATATGACCTAAATCATTTTGTGGTGGTCCTCTATAAAAAAGACCAACTGCTACATCAAGGCAGCAGACCATGCCTTCTATCAGGAAATCATCTTGATCGTGAAACATTTGTACAACCCATTGTGATAATGGCATTTCTGGATGGAAAGGCATTAATGTTTTGACACACTGATCTAGCTGTCTTAAAACTTCTCTGATACTTCGTTCAATAACTGCCATGTCGGCATCAAGATCCTCCGCCTCTGAGCCTAAAGAAGAATCACTAGAATCACTGCGCGTTTCCTTAACAGTCACTGCAACACTTTTTAGAACTAAGAGCACAATTTTTTGAAGAAGTGGTCTGTCTCCCTCGCCAGAACCACCTCCAAATCTTCCAGATCCATGACGATACGGCAAGGAATCTAATAATCTCCAATCTTTAACGGCACGAACGATTAAATGTGCTAGAGAGCAAGGTTCATCAGGTAAGACATCTTGTAGTGCCAATGTACTACCATAACATAATACTTCATTAAACAATCCTAAAAGATGTCTCCAGATTATACCTGGAACATTGGCATTCAGCAACAGAACCAAATTGTCTAATTGAGAATAAAAAAGTTTAGTATCGATAACCGATAAATTGGCTTTTACAGAAATTATTGATTCCCATAAATCTAAAAATGTTACAACAGCAGACTCATGTTGTGGTGTGTACGAGGCAAGAATTGCATCAAATTTGGATACTAATATAGTCCATTTAGATTCTAGTACTTTAACACACATAGCTTTTATTGAAGTGCTATCAAAACTTTCTGTGTCTGATATTGTTATAGTATTACAACTGGACGGTGGCACTAAACTGTCTGTCTCTTCCAATGGATGAATGCTGCAATCTTTATGTTCTACCACTCTTTTCACAATATCCAAAGTGAATACCATTTGACTGGGAGAGTGAGTATTCACTAAAGATTGAGTAAGTCTCTCCAACCAAGCAACTTCAATATTGTCCTTTGTTACAATAAAAAATGAAGCCAAAACTCTGCTTGCAACAAACGATATAAACTTATTGGTTGTACTTGAAAGATCAATGATTTGATCTATAATACCATGTTCATTTCGTGCTAACGCATCACAAACATCCGCAACTCTACTGCACATAACGCCTCTTGTATTCTGTTTAATGGCCAAATCAAAAAGAAGCTGCAAGGCGCTTAGAAATTCCAAAGTATGATCAGGTTCCCATTCTGATAATACTATAGGACGAAAACTACCATCTGCCATTTCCACTGTTGCAGTGGTAAATGGTTTACGCAAGCTACTCTCTGGTATGTTGCATAAACATTGAGCTAATAAACTGTTCTGAAAACATTGTATATCAGTGAATGATTCTCTTCCATCATTACTATTCTCAAGACGTTGTTTCTTTTTTGCAGGTTCCTCCATTGTGCTGACAGGAGGAAAATGAAGACAGCGCCAAAGCACCATTAGCAAATGTATTCTAACATCTACTTTTATCTCTTATAAACTTTTTATCAAGTTATTTTCATAATGCACATGATCTTCCAACAAGAGGAATACCACATAAATGCCAAATATGATTCGTTCCACATTTGCTTTCAGTGACTATAACATTCATAGAAATATCATATATATCCTGTCGACATTTGTTCTGAAAGAAAGAAGATAAATAATTATATATGATATGTGTACGTATATATACCATATTTATTTTAACAACAATGAAGAAACATTAAAAAAATGTTAGAAGATATATTAAAATGTATAAAAGAAAATTGTATATTATATACTATTTATAAAGCTTTATATCTCTGTTACATGCATGTTATATCTTTTTAATAAAACATACATATCTAATGCTTTGACAAATAAGAAGGACAATTGAAAATGTTGTTATGATATTGAAGGAAAATATAAAACAACTTACAAAGATGAGATTCCAAAAGATCTTCTTTTATAGGTAGTTCAACAAAGTATTTGTATGTTCAATACATTATGTTGTATATATACATATAATTAGATATAGATATTAAAATGCGTTCACGTGTATCAATAGTACATAAGATATTCCTTTAATACATCCTAGTAGATAATAAATAGTCCCAATTTTAATAAAGATGAAAAATCGTGTTTGTTCATAGATGTATTTAAAAAATTATAGCGGTGAAGTCAACTTTAGCAGTGGTTGCACATGTAACGCATAAAACCGACGCTCCTTGTTATGTTGCGAATAATTGCGCATAGCAAGATTTTTCATTAAATATTTCGTAAGTAAGTAAACATACACGTTGGAATCATTGTTATTGAAGTTAATGTTTTCACTGTATTTCACTTGTTCAAGGATATAAATATATTATTGTTTGTGATCGATGAAATTCTTTTGACTAGGAAGTGACTGGGCACTCGAGCCCAGCTTTGCTCTGTTGCCACGTATACATGCTACCGAGTAAAAATAATAAATCTGTATTTATTTAATACGGCGAACAAAGGGTCCACATAAAACGCTTTATATCTTATATCGAGCGGCAAAATATTAACTCGATAATGCATAAGACACGAATTCTTCGTGTTTAAAATATTATTTTGAGATGGCATCATGCGGAGCTGCGTAACACAGTAGCTCCTCGTCGCACATTCCACAATGTACTGAGCGAGATTAAAAGAACCGCTTCAGTAATTGCTTCGAAACTGTTACTAAACTTCATTAAATATTCATTGAGGGATTATTATACAATTATTCTTATTAAAATTAATCCCGATTAAAAAGTCTCATAATAAATATGCAGGATGATCGGCAACTCTGCAGCGATCACAGCGCCTCGACCATTTTGCATTTGTTGGAACTAAAAATGATAGAAATGGTTATCCATTTGATTTGACATTTATCGTATTATAATTCATGTTTTCATTATTTTTTCTATAGCATTAAGATTAATATTCATTCATTAGAAATAAATGATCATAGAAATTTATTAATTGAACATTATTAACATTTATTTGTAAAACCATTCGTCCAAATTCATTCAATATTTTTCGCGTAAAAAGGACTAACCAATTAGAGCGTTCACCAATAGAATAGTAAGAATGCGATTGGTTATTGAAAAGGACCAATTAAAATCACAGAATGATACGCTCCTTATCCTTTTTATGTAAAAGTTTTATTCATCAACTGTTTACTGTATCAAATATGGCGAAAGACAGAATATAAAATGGTAGATGATAATAAATCTTCTGGAAATCCTTAGAAAATAGAAGAACACCGTAACGATTAGTGTACACACACACACACACACACACACACATTCATGCACGCACGCACGCACGTACGCACGCATGTACATATGTATATACATAAACGCGATATCGAAATGTGAATACTACCAAAGTATGGATGTGTGATATGTGTCAGTATATATATTTACATATATCGACTCATACATACTTTGAAAGTAATCATCATGTAAAGTCATAATAAAAGGGGACTGGTTTTTTTTTTATTCGAATAGTCAATGATAATCAAACGATCATGCATTAGATTTATTACATTTCCATATTTTCAACATAGAACGATTAAAGAGTATTGAGAATAAAATGGATCACGGTGTAGTCCACCTATATAAGTATATGATCATGGGGACTTTCAATGACGTAGGGATGCTATATATTTTTTTACATAGGCCTGCCAGGGGGTCAAGCAAATTGTTGGGGGTTTGGAGATGATGGGCATACAAGATGTTTAGTGATAATCAAATGGTGCAGATAATAAACAATTGAACTAATTTCAAAGAAGTAAAAACGTGTCGGTACGGCAGGTATGCTTGAATCCGATCGAGGATTCATTTCGGATCGGTAAAGGAATATAAGCCTTTCACTTAAAATAGTCTGCTCACATGCGATAGGAATTTTTCGTAAGAAATATTAACGAAACGGGAGTGTTCGACGAGGTTATATACTGAGAAAATTGGGACAATGGTTATTAGGATTAAAATCGTGTTAATAAATTTTATTAATGTACGATCGTCAAACAATTGAAGGAGTTATATTTTACAGTTTACATTCTCCCGAGGAGAAATTGTCTTGGTGATTTTATTGAATTCATTGAGCGCGTATGCGGTGCCCTACCCCGTTGCACTATTTTTACACCTGCACTTTTTATTTACGCGTATTTGTTCTGTTGCATGTTTTAGCCAAATATTTTTGGCTATCTTTATAGTGGGTTACGTAATTTTCGACATGAGTTACTTCGATACGATGGCCGATGAGGAATTAAATAAAACTCTATTGTTTTGCAAGTAGTAAAGCGTCGATACGTTAGTACGGATACGCATTACGCATCGTAACGTTCACGGGGAATTGATTTCTGACGTCGTAACCAACCAAGAACAATATAACGAGAAGTTTTTCATATTTGACGTTTACAAAATAGTTATACAAATGTTTGCGGCACGATAGTGAAAACAAAATTCATTTTTAACTAGTGAAAGTGGTCTTATTTAGACATGCCTATGGAAGATTATTTACTTCAGGTAACATACGCATTTTCATACTTAATAGTAAAATTATTATTCATTGCTAATTCTATTATCTGATCTTATCTACAATATGATGTCATACAAATGCTAATATAAAATGTATAATATATATTTATCTAACATTTTAATATGCGTTCAATAAGACGACAATAAATCTGTTTATTTATCTTTTAATATTTACTTATTTAATGTGTGCTTTGCTTTTGTGTGTATGTGTATATATATATATATATATATATATATATATATATATATATATATATATATATATGTTAGTATGTAGTTCGAAAAAAAAAATATATATATATATAAATCTTGACAGTTTTATGATATTAATGAAATTTATCGATTGTCAATTATATTACACTTAAATATATGAAATATTACAATGTTACAATTATGTAATTGATATGACAACAGTATCATAACAATTTAAAAAATCGTCAAATTTTAATCTATTAATTTTATAATTATATATATGGTGTCCATTGTTATCTTGGATATTTAAAAAGGGAAAACATTTTGAATGATACAAATAAAATGTCAAAATATTTTAGCAGTTGCGTCAGTGCGTAATGTGGCAGTACAAAGGCTTAATAAGTAATAATAACAATGACAGAAGTACTATCCAAAGATTGTGGTGAACGGGGATTGCATCAGGAAAGAGACATGTCAGAATCTTCGCAACATCATTATAGCCATCCTCCACCCGATATTATGCCTAAAGGTCTTGCTATCAATGGTATATTTACTGATGATAATTGAATATATTATCTAATGTATGTATATTTACTGTAATCCAATATATTTAATGTTTTGAACATTTTTACAGGCGTAGGGGGTAGGCTACGTCAACTAGAGGCTCTTTTTATTAGTGGTCCTGTACAAGGGGGACAAGTGGGACATACTTTTTCTATAGAAACACTTATTGATATATTGCTTGTTCTATATGATGAATGTTGCAATTCTTCTTTAAGACGTGAAAAGACTGTCTCAGACTTCATTGAATTTGGTATATATCAAACATTATTTTTAATTAATAAATTTTGTTATAGTACATTTATTATATTGTGTATTTAAAGGATAATTAATTATTTTCTTTTTCTTTGTCTTTTCCTTTTTTTTTTCTTTCCTTTTTCTTTTCTCTTTTTTTTTTTTTTTTTTCTTCTTCTTCTTTTTTATACAGTAAAACCAGTAGCTACTTGTATAAAGAGTCTGCAGTTGGCACGTGAAGATTTTGAGATAGTTAAGGTCATTGGTAGAGGAGCATTTGGAGAAGTATGCGTTGTAAGAATGCGTGGTTCCGATAAAGTGTTTGCAATGAAAATTTTGAATAAGTGGGAAATGTTAAAGCGTGCTGAAACTGCATGTTTTCGAGAAGAAAGAGATGTACTAGTTTATGGTGATCGCAGATGGATCACAAATCTTCATTATGCCTTTCAAGATGACAATAATTTGGTAATTATTATCTTATCAATATGATTTTTATAACAATTAATATTTCTTCACAAATATTTTTTATTTAGTATTTGGTCATGGATTATTATTGTGGCGGAGACCTCTTAACACTGCTAAGTAAATTTGAAGACCGTCTTCCCGAAGATATGGCTCGTTTTTACATAGCAGAGATGGTGCTAGCTATTGGGTCTATACATGACTTACGTTATGTACACCGTGACATTAAACCTGATAACGTTCTATTGGATGCAAATGGCCATATCAGATTAGCTGATTTTGGTTCCTGTTTGCGTTTATTTGAGGATGGCACTGTGCAAAGTAATGTTGCTGTAGGTACACCAGATTATATTTCACCAGAGATATTAAGGGTATGTTTTATATATTTTGTCAATTGTGTTATGTTTGTCTTGACAATTATATTATTTAATAAAATAATACATTCTTTATTTAATTCTTTATACACGTTTAGGCAATGGAAGATGGCCAGGGACAATATGGGCCTGAATGTGATTGGTGGTCATTGGGAGTATGTATGTACGAAATGCTTTATGGAGAAACACCTTTTTATGCTGAATCTCTAGTCGAAACCTATGGAAAGATAATGAACCATAAGGTAAATAAATATATATAATTATCATATTTTTACTATATCATATTTTCTCTATATCAAGTAAAACTAATTGAATTCATTTTCTTATATATATATATATATCTTTTATTATTACAGAATTGTTTTGACTTCCCTACAGACGATATATATGATGTTTCTGAAGAAGCCAAGGATCTGATGCGCAAATTAATTTGTAGTTCTGAATTTAGATTAGGTCAAAATGGAATTGATGATTTTAAGGTACAACATATCCATATGTGTATGTGTCTGTATATGTATTTATCATGGATTTTAATTTGTTTACTTTATAGTTGAACGATAGATCGTATCTATTTATAATATAAATGCATAATTATGTTTATTTTATAGAAACATCCATGGTTTGATGGTGTAAATTGGGACACTCTTAGGGACAGTACTGCACCCTACATTCCTGAAGTTTCTTCACCAACTGACACATCGAACTTTGATGTTGACGATACGGACGTTCGTAGTTCCGATGCTGTTCCTCCAGCAGCAAATTCTGCGCTTTCTGCACTTCACCTCCCATTTGTAGGATTCAGTTTTACCCAAGGAAGGTAAAAAAATAAATTTGATTTGTTTTTCAATTCTGTATATCTTTCAATTATTGTACACCATTCATATTTTTTTTTTTTTTTTTTTTTTTTTTTTTTTTTTTTTTCTTTTTTTATATTACAGTTGTATCTCAGATTTAGGTTGTCTATCTGCATTGAATCAAAAGGATAAACACGTTCAGATGCTTGAGGAAGAAAATTTACAATTAACACAAACAATCGAGGATCTAAAAAATCAAATTGCCGCAAATCATTCCTCACCTGGTATTTCACCTGATTCTAACAATGCAACGAGAAAACTTCAAGATGAAATAAATACTCTTACAAAACGGAATTGTGGTAAGAAACAAAATTCTTTTTTTTTTTTTAATTTTAGAACTATATGAATGTGTATGATGAAGAAAGGTGAAAGCATTTTTTTATTATTATCATCGATTTCATAGAATTAGAGTCACAGTTAAAATCTATGGAGATACCTCGAGAGCTGCGTAATTTAGATAATGGCGATTTAACTAAACTCCGTGAATTGGAAAAATTGGTGCGTTCTCTTCGTTCTGAAAAAGAAGAAGCTATTAAAGATAAGTTAGATGCACAAGAGAAATTAAAGCTTCAAGATAAAGAATTAAAGGATGCTTTAACGCAACGTAAACTTGCGATGGCAGAATATACGGAAGTAACAGATAAATTATCTGAATTAAGACAACATAAACAAAAGTTATCTAGGCAAGTCAGGGACAAAGAAGAAGAATTGGAAGTTGTGATGCAAAAAATTGACAGTTTAAGACACGACATCAGGAAAGCTGAAAAATTACGTAGAGAATTGGAAAACAGAGTGGAGGAAGCAATGGCAGAAACTAGGAAAGAAAGAAAACTTCGAGAGCGTAGCGAGGAATATTGTAGACAAATGCAAGAAGAAACAGAAAAGATCAGACAACGTTCTATGGGAAATGATGCAAGTGCTAATCAGGCTTTAGCTACTCAAGAAATTAACAGACTCAAGGCAGAGGTAGAGAAACTTGAAGTTCAATATAATGAAAATTTGAATCAGCAACAAAGTAGATTTAATCTCGAAATAAGAAGTCTTCAAGAACAATTGCACGAAGGAGAGACAAGAAGAGAATTGTTAGAACGAGAGGTTCAACTTACCAAGGAGAAATTAGATGCGGCAAGATTAGAAAATATTACCGATAGCGAGGAGACGATAAATGAATTGAATAGAAGACACGAGAGAGAGAAAATTATGCTAGTCGAAGAAAATAAAAAGATTTTGCTTGAGCTTAGCACTGTTACCGATAGCGTTAATAGAATACAAGGTGAAAGAAGGCAATTAGAGGAGGAATATGAAGAATTACGAAACAAAAAGGAAGCTATTGCGCAATGGGAAGCTCAAATTACCGAGATTATTCAATGGGTTTCAGATGAGAAAGATGCTAGAGGATATTTACAGGTTCATATTTTATATGTAATAATCTATAAAAAAATATATGTATATATATATATATATATATATATATATATATATATATCACATATATTCATAAATTTTAGGCTTTGGCGACAAAGATGACGGAGGAATTGGAATTTTTAAAACATTCTGGTGGTGTAACGGGAGTAGGAGGTGGTTCTACCATGGCGGATAAGAATTGGCGTAATCGTAGATCGCAGAAACTCGATAAAATGGAACTATTAAATTTACAAAGCTCTTTGCAGAGTGAAATTCAAGCAAAACAAGCGATTTCTGAAGAATTAACAAAAACTCGATCAGAATTAATTGCTGTGCAAAAGTAAGTTTTTTCATATTATATAATTTATATAATTTATATAATTTTTCATATTATATAATTTATATAATTTATATTGTTATAAGTGCAATTCTAAAATTTACATTGGAATACAAATAATTCGTTTAATTCATAAATATTATTAATTTTATCTATAGAGAGTTAAAAGACTTTAGACAAAGATTTGATTCGATGTCCCACGAAATGAAGCGGAAAGAAATGCAGATTAAAGAATTACAAACGCGGCTTGATACTGGCGATGGCTGTAAGTACACTTCCATTCATAATGCTACCAATAAAAGTTATACGAAAGTTTCTTATTTAAATTATTATGGAGATATTATATCTGCAGTTGTTATACAAGCTGCTGTCATACATGTCACATATGTATTTTATAAATGTTTCTGTCCTGTCTATAATTCATTTAGACATTAACTTGATGATGATATTTTGTTTTGTATTTCTAATGCAACAAATAGCCCCCCAAAGAAATTATTTATTTTTGAAAGATTTATTATGTTATAATTATCCCAGATTTAAAAATGAATAAGATTTGGACAGCTTAAAAGAGCTTTAAGAGGGTGACTAAATCCTTCTTACTTTGATCATTACATTTTTATTAAATGATTCTCTGACATAAAAAAAAAAAAAAAAAAAAAAAAAAAGTTAAAAAAAATGAAAAAAAAATTCAAAAAAATAAAAATAAAAAACTAAAGATGATGAATTTTAGTTGAGGACGCATTTATATATAATATTCTAAGAACTATTTAAAAAATACAGAAAAGAAAGCACATGATCTTATATGAGTAATAACAGTCATATAGTTTTTACACGCGACACACATATGCTGCATTACAATAAATTATAGAATATATTATTTATATATATATATTGTTTGTTAATACAAACAATCGTAGGTAATGTGTGATAATACATAAAATGATAAGTGGTCAAAAATGTATTAGTCAAACTTGTGCTTTATAAATTACATTCTTGATAGAAAGCTTTCTAGACAATTAAAAATTTTCCAATATATTGCAAAAATATTAAGTGATTATAAATTGGTATAGTTTTATAATATAGCATTTATTTAAAAGTAGTATATGATGCTTTTTATAACATTTTAAAGAAAATTCAAAATTGTATTTAATAATATATTGTTTCCCAATAAAGCGCACGATCCACATTTAAATATATGTACTTGTTTATTGTTCATTTTTGATCAATGTTTGATAAAAAAAATACTTTTAAACTGAATCTCGATAAACATTAAATATAGATTAGAAATTATTAATATATCAATTTCCGAATTTAGATTTTAATAATATTTAATATAGAACACAATATAAAAACTTTTTTTTTTTTTAAATAGTCTATATTAATTACTAACATTATATCTTATATAATAAAATTTACAAATCATATTTTTACTAATAATATTTGAAACAATATATGACATAAAAAATTTTATGGGGATTACAATTTACAAGTATTAACAATTATTATTATTATCAGTATCATTATCAATATTATAATTGTTACTAGAAAGAAGAGCTAATATAGTTACACAGAGTTTATAATGTAAATAGGTATATACTATATATGTATAAATCCTATAATGTTAAAGAGAAATAATCTTGTATTTATTTTACATATGTATATATTATATTAAAATGTAATTAATTGATTATCTATAAGTAATTATATACGTTTGTAGAATACAAAAGATAGATTAACATTGTATGTTTATTATTATATGTGTATATAGTATTTAAATCTAAAAAAATGACGTCAATAGTGTTTTATTGTTTATATCGTTTCATAAGATCGTTTTACTATAGAATAGATATGTTCTATAACAGAATTATATGTATATATGTTTATTTATTTATTTATTTATTTATTTATTTATTTATTTATTTATTTATTTATTTAATATACAAGTACTTCTTTAATTTTGGAAACAGAAGGCACTTACGCACTTTGTTCCAATATGCTATATCATTAGAATACTACACATGATATTCTATACATTATATACATAATTTTATTTGTATAAGAATATCATGTAAAAAAATTATCTTATGTGTGATACATCTAAGTATAATAATCAGGTTTCATTGATAAGCTAGTTGGAAGAATGATAAAATAAAATGTTTGTTAAAAGTTTCGAAAAGATGTTGCGAAAAGAATTGGGTACAGTTCATTTACATATATATTCGATATCAATATGTGAAGTATCAATTTTAAAGATCATTATTACTGGGATAATATATATGTGTCCAGCATAGTAATTTAGTTCTTCGGTACGGTATGCAATTCTGATTTCTAGACTACAAAGTGCCCCTGTTTATTGGCGTAACGAGCTGCGTGTGGGGCCTCTTGTTGCTCATCTTCAAACTGTATTTGTGACAGCTGTGCTATCCAGCAATACGTCAAGCAAATCGTCAAACATCGTTAGCACCAAACCCCAACGCATCATCGTGCACCAGCCGTCATCACCCCTACCAGTAATGCGTGCTCCCCGCATCACAACATGTCGCTTATTAACTAGATTCGTTCCCGTCAACACGTACATCAGTCAGAATGCCGTTACCATCGTTCCGCCGCCCGGTAAATTATGTGGCAGCAGACGCGCGATTTTGATTGATTGACATATTGAGTTGCTGATTTTATAGCACAGTGCTGTGTTTTTTGAAGGTGTCTTAAAGTAATTATTTAGCTTTTTATAAGGACAAGGGAAGACAATTTTTAATGCGCTTAAAGAAACTATCTTCTTTGAAGTTACATATAAGTTTTGTTATTAATTCTTATATGTTGTTTATCATTCATCTATTTTGATAATGTTTATATAGTAACAAAGCATAGCTCTGTGCTTTTTAACAAATTATGTATTAGCTGAATAATGTGTTTTTATGTGTGATGTCATTATTTTCAAAAAATAATGAATGGCAATAGTGATCTTCCACTGTTCTTAGGTGGGGGTTGGATTTTATTAGGCTTGAATATTCTTAGTACTAGTCAATCGTTTGATTTTCTAAAATAAACATTAACAGGTATGTTTTTTGTGTGTTTTTTAGACTGTTTGCTCGGGTGGTTTTGGTTGATATACTATATTATTATCCTTACCTTCACTGATGCATATTATTATATGTAATCCTATAAACGTGTCACATAAACATAATAATCATTGTTTTAACAGAACTTGTGTGATGGAATGGTTTAATTGAAAGTATCACTGGAAGATGTTATGAAAAATTAAGTAACTTAATAACTTTATGAGTTACAATATAATTTCTTATACTTTTTATAATTTGAATAGTCCATAATCTTTATTATGTTTATTATATTGAATAGAAATTTTTTTTATATACTTGTAACAATTTTAGATAATGATCAAAGTAATTATATAAATATATATATATTTTTTTTAATGTCATTTGAGAATAATTAGTTTTATATAAAAAAAAATGATAAATTACTTTCCTATTATATACAATGAGAATTATTTAATTTATAATACAGGCAAATTAACATAAAATATGTAATTTAAAATTGTTTCAGTTTTAGAACGTCCTACATCACAAATGTCTTACTTGGAACACTTTTTGAAAGAAACAGCAAGTAGTACTCGTCATGGCAGTGCAGACAGTGTAGAAGGTGACATAGAAGACAACCGTGCCCCAAGTATTACTAGTAGTAAAAGTAATTTATCTGAATTTAGCATTGTAAGTATCTATGTGTATTCAAATCTATATTTTTATTTTATATTTATATATATATATATCTATATTTATATATGTATATATATATGTATATAGAAAGATATTACATGTAAATGTTTTCTTTTTTTTTTTTTTTTTTTTTCCTCCAGGATCCTACATCACCATTGTCACATGAACTTTTGAATAAATCATCGACTTCTCATGGTCAAGTTAATTTACAACCAAAGCCTAAATCTCACCAATTTCTGGTGAGAACATTCTCAGCTCCCACTAAGTGTAATCATTGTACTTCATTGATGGTTGGTTTAACGAGACAGGGAGTTGTATGCGAAGTCTGTGGCTTTGCTTGTCATATGCCTTGTTGTGATAAAGTTCCACCTATGTGTCCCGTTCCTCATGATCAAAGTATTTATTATCAATTAATGAATATTATATAAATTGATTATAATAATATCTGATATTTATATTAATTTAATCTATTGTAGCAAAGCGTCCACTGGGTATCGATCCTACTAGAGGGATTGGTACTGCATACGAAGGATATGTTAAAGTGCCAAAAATGGGAGGAGTAAAAAAAGGTTGGGTGAGACAATTTGTGGTAGTCTGCGATTTTAAGTTATTTCTGTATGATATTTCACCCGATCGCAATGCTTTGCCGTCTGTATATGTATCGCAAGTTCTGGATATGCGAGATGAAGAATTTAGCGTTAGTTCTGTTCGTGATTCAGATGTTATACATGCCACAAAAAAAGATATTCCATGTATATTCAGAGTAAGCTTTTATCAATATTTATTCTTATTACAATTGCATGTTCAATTAAAAAAAAAAGAAAAAGAAAAAAAAATGTCTTTTTGTTTAGATTACAACATCATTATTAGAACCACCTGGATTAAAAAACCATACGCTGATGCTTGCAGATACTGAAAGTGAAAAAACGAAATGGGTAGTAGCATTAAGTGAGCTTCATAGAATCTTAAAAAGGAACAATCTTCCCAATACGACGGTATAATAGAAAGTAACTTTTTTCTTAAAAAAAGTATATGATAATCAATATTCTTATCAAGTGTTTATTCTTTTTTTGTTTCATAGATTTTTAGAGCGAAAGAATTATTAGATAATACATTGTCTCTTATTAAGAATGTAATGTCAGGAGCCATCATTGATCCAGATCGTCTAGTCATTGGCACAGAGGAAGGCCTCTTCTGTTTAGATTTAGATCGTAGTGGTAAGTTAAATATGAATGAATATATTAATTATAAACGTACATATTTTTATAATATACCGAATAATGTTTACAGAAATAGCAAGGGTTGGTGAGGGTAAAAAAATATATCTCCTTGAATATGTAACCGAAGAACAGCTTATTGTAGTGCTTAGTGGAAAACAACGTCACGTCAGGTTGGTGCCAGTACGTGCATTAGATGGAGATGAGGTTGAATGGATTAAAGTAGCTGAAACGAAAGGATGTATAACACTAACGACGGGCGTAGTACGTCGTAATCCACTCACGTACTGTTTGTGTGTTGCTATGAAAAAGCAGGTAAATTTTTTGATGTACACAATAATTTCTACATAATTTAATATCTATCTAATATATCTTAAATTTTAGAATTCTTCTCAAGTTATCATTTATGAGATAACACGTACAAAAGCAAGACATAAACGTATTCGTGAATTAATGTTACCATGTCACGCACAAACTTTACAAGTTCTTTCTGAAGGACGTCTTTGCGTTGGATATCCTTCTGGCTTTACTATCTACAGCATCTTAGGAGACCATCACCCTATATGTGAGATCATAGAAAAAAAAAAAAAAAAATATTTATATTCATTATTTATACTTTTTAATACTCAATTAATATTTTATAATTTATATTTTTTAGCATTGGTCCATCCGGAGAATACACTTTTAGGTTTTCTAACATATAGTGCTGTAGATGCATTACGCTGTATCGAATTAACACGTGGAGAATTTTTGTTGGTCTTCCATACACTAGCAGTATATGTTGACAGTCAGGGTAGAAAAAGTAGAGATCGAGAAATAATGTATCCAGCTGTTCCTACAGCAGTCAGTGAGTGCATTTTCGTTTTCATTCATGTTTACAAAATCTTTAATAAACCTATATAATATAATGTTATATAATATAATATAATATACTTCAGGTTATTGCGAGGGATATTTATTAGTGTATAGCGAAACTCACATTGATGTATTTGATTGTACAACAGGAGATTGGTTACAAACGCTCAATGTGAAAAGGGCACAGCCCTTAAATATCTCCGGTTCTTTAACATCTTGCATTATCAATGATATGCCACACGTTATTTATCTCAGCAATTTACATCAACGTAAATCTCTAATTATATCAATAATAATAATAATAATAATCTAATATTATTGTAATGATATTTCTGATTTTCTAAGTAATTGTTTTCGTTTAACAGGAGAATTATTAAATTTGACGCCATTAGATGCAAATGGTAGGCAGATGACAAGACCTAGAAGAAGATTTTCATTGAGAGAAGGAAATAGAGCTGTTCGTCCTACCGATAGACGTTCGAAGATGATATCTGCTCCTACAAATTTTAATCATATTAGTCATATGGGACCAGGTAATGGTATACAGGTAAGTAATCAAGTTAACGATCTTTCCATTTGCTTTGCAATAATCCATTCTCATTAATATACATTTAATATACTACATCTGTTTTATATATAGATTCAGCGTTTATTAGATCTACCAACGACACTTGAAACAGCTGATCAACAACATTCTGCCCATCATAGTAGCGCTCATATACATGGCAGTCAACAACGAGTAAGAATAATATAATGGAAAAAAAGATAAAGCATATCCAATATCATACATTTACATGTTTTATTTTATTTTTACAGTTATACGGCTCTACTTTACAAACACCAAGTAAACCGGCTCCATTGCCACCTAGGCATCCACCTTCTGATACACGACGATTAAGTTCTCACATGACACGAAATTCTGGTTATTCACCCCATAACGGTATAAACAAAATTTTGTAAAATTTTCAAATTAATTATTGACATAATTTTTTGATCTGTTATTTTTTTATAGGTTCAACATCATCGCGTAGAGGTCCCGCTCCACCACGTCCTACTGCTACTCCACCTTCTCTACCACGTACACCGGTCGATCAAGTTGATACAGAATCTATACATTTACGTTCGCACACTCCGCTCTCTTTGGGCAGTATTGCATCTTTACATGATAAAGTACGTACTTATTTTATTTTCATTTATAAACGTCCAAGAATTAAATACATTTTTATAATTTATTTTTTTTCTAGGATCATCCGTCTGGTGGAAGTCCTAGACATTCAATTGCTTCTAACAATAGTTCGAATCCATCAACACCTCCGAGTCCTGCTCATGATCATGGGTCATCATCGTACGATTCTTAAACAGATTTAAACATTGAAAAAAAAAATTACTTGTTATAAGATGATTCGGGGTGTGTATATCCTCATGTATACACTACCTAAGAGATAAGTTATTGATATTCACAATATCTTTTTATAAGAAGCAGTACTCGCATTTGATCTTTTCATTGGAAAGTTATTGCAGTTTTCTTAATACACTAGTGCAATAAATTTTATTCAATTATTATAATAAGAATATTAGAACAAGGAAAAAAGCTTTATAAACTTACTTATTGATACATTCGATAGATTTGAGTTCTAACTCAACCATTATTCCAGATCCAAATAGAAAGATAATTAATATTCTAAGTGAACTGTAATAACTTTCTGTTATTCGAGAAATTGTGTAATAAGTTATACTTAATGAAAGAAGAAGAAGAAGAAGAAAAAAAAAAGAACACATTATTATTATATGACAGTAAATTATTGTACATAATTTATGCATTTGAGAGGATCGTCAAGTCGACTTTGCGATGCCATAATTTTATTGGAGTTAGTAGGTATCGTAATATATAATCCGATATACGAAGTCTTCGTTTAATTTTAGTTTCAAATATTTAGTATATATTATACTTCGGTTTTTTTTTTTTATTATTTTTTTTTTTAATTTTCTATTCACTACCGTCAAGCGAGAGTGTGATTTTTTTACATTAACGAAATTCGAAATCTCAGTCAAATTATGTAGCAATAACGAAAAAAAAAAAAAAAACAATCTACTTAATCTATCATACCTAATTCAGAGCCTAGGTATACAAGTATAGTTTCAAGTAAATTGTATACTTAATCATTATTAGTAACAAAAGAAATTTGACGGGTATGAATCCATTTTGATGCCTTATGACTGAATACTTTCTATCTTGTCATAAAGCAGTAAGGTGCGTCACATTATTCAAATATGTGAATAGTAGAATATAATCGTGCAATTAATTGGAAAAAATTACTAATGGTAATGACAATTATTCAAAAAGAGAACGATGTTTTGTTTGAGCCACAAATAGAAGTGTTGTTTAATTTTTTATTTTTTATTTTTTTTTTTTTTTTTTTTTTTTTAAACAAAAACACATTAAATATCAACGAGTCAATGACTTTTATTTACAATTGTCTGAAGTTATTTTTTTTTTTTTTTTTTTTTTTTTTTTTTTTTAACGTTGCGATTACTATTACAATTTTTTGAAGTCAAGAATTATTATATAGAAAAAAAAAAGTAATTGCAGAATATATATATATATAACGCTATGTAACATGAGTTACATAATAAAACACAAAGCATTTTTATGTAATGCATAATATTATTTATCATTTGATCGACGATTAAGATCAGAATACAAATTTATTGTAATATCGCTATATTTTGTTTATTTGACAGATAACTTGTAATTGTCCTATTAGAAAGTGTTCTTCGATAACTATAATGCCTTATATTTATATATTAATTTTAACATATAAATGATCTTGCACGATCATTAATTTCCATAAATATCAATTTTTGACTGTTATAAGATCAAACGAAACATAATGAAATTGTGCGATAGATGAGGAATACAGTTGCACTTTTTAAGTGTTTCAAACACACAGAACATACATTTTTCGATGTATATACATTCATTACACTTTTTAATCAACAAAATGCGAGCATAGTGACAAAAATGTATGTCTCAGGATTTTCGCCAACCGATCGAAGAACAAAACAATATCTCGTATTCTCTTAGAGAAAATCGACTGAAATTGATAATTAAACGAACTATGAATTTTTTTTTTTTTTTGTGAACACTAAGTTGAAGTTGAAAAATATGGTACTTGTGACACGACCAAAGATCAAGAACCAACAGTGCCAGTTTAGTAATATCGCCTATAGTTTCACAAGTTTTTAATATTTGTATTTTCGGAGTGATAAGTATAATCATATTGAATCGTAATTTTGAAACTTAACTTTGATATTTATTTCAAAGCTGTAATTATCGTTTGAACATTTGTGAAGTGTTTTATAGATTTTCATAAAATATTGATGAAATAACATCTTCGTCGTACATCAACATTTGGGAAATTAATGTTTGATCGTTAATATTATTTGCAAATTTTCAATTTCATTAGGAATATTTTTTCGATCATATTCAAACTCATTCTCAACTCATTCTTATAATTGTAGAAAAAGAAAATATATTATATACGAAAAAAAAAAATATATATATATATATATATAAATATATCAATTATAATATGTTTAAACATGATAATATTAAAAAGATAGAACAAAATGAAAGGAATGGTAGGAAGTAGTGACATACGGTTTTTGTCATCAGAAATATAATAGTGCAAACACTGTCCATAATAACATGAATTGAAAATAAGAACATATTCTAGAAATATTTCAGAAATATGATCAAAGCATAATTAAAAATTAAAAATCATGTGTGTATTAATGTACTTACCAATGAAATTTTATGATTTATTTTATCTTTTTATCAATGTTGCATATAAGATTTCTGAAATCCAAAAGGTGGCTAAATATTATTTTTCATTTATTGAAGTTTTTATAATAATTTCATATTATAGAGACACATGCACGAAATAATTACTTCTGTGTATAGAATTAATTTTATACGTTTGTAAATATTGGAACTTTGTCTCTTCTTATTGCATATTTATATAACAAAAATTACAAAGAACATTGATGCTGACGTAATCATTTATAAAATTTATTATTTAATATATTACAACTTTAGACGCAACTTATATTTTTCAAAGAAAAATTTATTGCGCGCAAATTTATTTTCCATACTAAAATAAGATAATTAATTACACGTATAAAGTTCATCCAGCGATATTATCAACAAATAATTTTTCTTTGTTCAGCAAAACAAGTAATAAGTTTAATCTTTTTTTTTCTCAAATTATAGAGACAAACAACTATTCTGTTAATATTTTGCCAATGTACTGCAAATGACCTGAATTTATTATGCAACACTTTTGTGCATCTAGTTTAGCGCGCCTTTTTATTACATATATATATTATATATTATAAACTTATTTATATAACGCTTGTGCATTGTTTAAAATATTTATTAAAAATATTACAATTAATAATTATTTACGTCTTATATAACTGAAAATATGTATTTTGTTGTAAATTATGAAGAATAAGCTATTATGCTAAAAGAAGAGACCAAACTTTATACATTAAGATTTCGTCATTAATGAAGGTCAGTTTGTAGATTTTGTAGTATTTATATTATTTACACACCTTACCTTTTTGTCTCATTCAGATTTGTCTGTAGACAAAGAGGAAAAATCTGCTAATGTTTTTCATTACATTTACTGAAAAAGTAATATGATTTTATCGTGTACAACTGTATTAATAAATTTTAAAGCTTGTATCAATTGCATTCTTTTTATTTTTTTTTTTTTTTTTATATGTTATAAGCTTATGTAAATTATGTGTGGTGTTCTTTTTATATGTATATTATAGTTCTTTCATATATCTATCACAGACTACACCGTATATTTTCTAACTGCTTTAAAAAATGTGTAAAAGTATAGAACCAAGTCTTTTTGTGTAGGTTCTTGTAACATTACTTTTTTATATTATTATTAAGTGAATAAGGTAGCACAACCGAGGAATTTTTTCATTTGACATATGTTTCTCGTTTACAGGCGAAGTGGACGTTACGCTTTTAATATAATTGACATTTCTATTACACAATTTCGTTTACACAATGTAATGTTACATAAACCGTACTAATTTAACAAAACGTACTAATTTACTGCGAAAAATGCTGACAATGAATAA
Organism: Vespa velutina; assembly: GCF_912470025.1. Taxonomy (NCBI): domain Eukaryota; kingdom Metazoa; phylum Arthropoda; class Insecta; order Hymenoptera; family Vespidae; genus Vespa; species Vespa velutina. Next base: position 2,919,911 of record NC_062210.1, read on the forward strand.
CAAATATACAAAATACAGAATAAATATAAAGAAAATTTTTCAATGAAATATTTAATTACAACTCTTTCACTATTTATATAAAGATTTAGGCGAGCCTACTATTTACTTATAGTTTTTATATACTTTTTCCCATGTTAATGTTTGTATTATGAAATCTTTCTTACAACTTCAGGAGTATACAGATGATTAATAATAATAAATACTTTTCATATAATCATATATATGAAATATTTGCAAGCAAAAAAAAAAATGATTTTCAATAATATAATATTTTCCTGCAAATACATACATATATTCGCATACGAAATCAATTTTCATGTTGGCAAGTTTCATATGATTCATTAAACTATAATCTATTAAATTTACTGTGTGCACAAGATAAAGATGTCGTGTGTACGCACACACGGCACGCACGCACGCACGCACGCACGCATGTATGTATGAACTTATGTTATGCACTATTTATAACTCTTTTTATTCTATTTAAAGAAGATAATTTTAATGGAGAATTTACTTATAAGATACGTATATAATATAAATATGCCTTGAAACTCAATTAATTCATGAAACTTTCACGACTTAATGCAAAACTACAGAGATATATCTTTGAAGAATTTTTAAATTACAATTCATTCTTATATCAGATTACATACGTTTTAGACATATTTCTCTGAAAGTTAATATAAGTATTACATAATTCGAGAACATATATATAATACATGGTCAGTATATTTTTGAACATTTAATATTGTAGTAGAAATATTAGGCGGTAAGTAAGAAACATAATACTAGTATATAACGCATTTTGACATGTCTAACTTTTAATGCAATATGCACAAAATGGAAATGAAATTTTTTTTCTCATGTATTTACCTATTCTTCCTTTCTTTTTTCTTCTTCTTCTTCTTTTTTTTTTTCTTTTTGTTTGTTTGTTTGTTAATTTACTACAAGTTAATTCTCTTTCTTAACGTATAACATTATAAATTTGATGTCAACAACAGTTTTAGTAACAGTAATCCTTTCGACAGTATTTTATTAAATTCATCCAGCTACAAATCTGGCAAAAGCCTCTGAAACCACAATTTTTTTTTTGTGCTTGCATTTAATCTTATCATCGAATCGTGGAAAATTCTGTTATCTTTTTACAAAAAATTTAACACTTTCTTTATACATAAAAATTTTGCAGAATAATTTGATTAACTCTAATAAAACACCGTGCTACTTATACGTGCATTAAAAGTAATGAAAAAGCTAAATGTCTTTCAAGAATTATATAAAAATGATTATACATAAATGTTATATTCATTTTTATTATATTACATAAATGCTCTAATTTTTCTTGTAAATCTGTTTGATGTGATTGAATTTTTCAATGATTATTATGAGTAACTATACAAAGGGATATTGGATATACAAAGATTCGAAAAGAATATATATATATATATACATATATATATATATATATATATATATATATATATATATATATATATGTTATAGTAATAATAATAATTAAAAATATTAAATCATTATTCGTAATAAAAATGGAGTAGACTGAACATTTAAATAATGATATCACAAAAGATACTTTGATTATAATAATTTACAAAATTTGTCTCTGATAAATTGAAAAGTGCTCGTTAAAAAATATATAGTTCGAAATAGTATTTAAATTAAGAATGTACTTATGGCTATAAAAATTTAATGAAACATAAATTATATTATATGTGAAATATGACCTCTTCGACCAATAAACATCTCAGTCTCAGGTATGGCTTTGATTTGTAGGTAATTATCTATTTATTATATAACTATTAAACAAAGAACACACGCGACCTGTATTTTGTCGTCAAAAATTTGTTGGACGACATGTTGCAGGGAAGGCAATTCTCTGAATACTAATATTTATCAGCTGCATTAAGAAGTACAATGTCAAATTTGTACCTCTAACTGACATTTGAATTGCCTGGATATAAAGTTCCTGGCAATATACGGGCCTGTTGTAATAAAATTTTTCTCGTAAATAGTCTATAAAGTGTACCTCCTAGGATATTCTAAACTGTTCTCATTGGTAATGTTTGCCAAATGTTACAAGGAAGTATCAGAAGGTGGTGTACTTTCGTGATGGCTGACTTGATTTAAAGAATGCTGAAGAGCATCAGGAGTTAACCATTCTTTAGGGAGACAACGCTGTAAGAATGGTACACATGAACTGAAGTATGCCAAACGATTAACCCATCCAGGAATTTCTTGGCCACACAGAATCTAAAGGATAAAACATAAGATAAAATTTCTGTAATTGAACAATAAGATTTAAAAAAAAAAAAAAAAAAAAAAGAAAAGAAAAACAGATTATTTATCTACCATGTATTGTAAATATTTATATAACACTATTATAATAATATAAAATGCATACCAATGTAAATTGACTACTAAAATGATTACAATTTTTATTCATCAAGTGATAACGATCTCCCCTAAAATCCTTTCCCAATTCATTTATAATCCTGGTAACATCTTCCTCTGTAAAATCTGTATATCCAATGTGTACTGACTGTCTATAAGACAAATGCAAATGAAATACTTAATTAGTTAATTGAAATTCAATAAATAATATTATTATTATAATAACGATTAAAATACATGCCTGTATCTAAATTGTTCACCAAGTTCTTCTGCAACTCTAGGTGTTATTTCAAAAATGCCAGACTTTGGTTTTGGATGTCCTCCATAAGCATATTCTATGAAATATTATATCGTCAAAGTGTTAATTATTAAGTTAATTATTAAGTGTTAATTATTAAGTAACAATTAAGTTAAAAATAATGAAATAATCATTGATCAAAATTATATACCTGTCCCGTATATTTCAACACCTGAATGAAATACACCAAGTCCGATTGGAGTAGTATATTCATTTATCCAATACTGAAAATATTATAGCTATTAAAAAAAGTTTTGTATAGGTCAACATTTTTTGTATTTCTATTACCATATCATAAACATTCAGAATAATTGGTTCACGCGCCATTTTTGGTATCAGTTCTTCGCTATCACGTGGATAGCCCAGACAACTGGGGAAGGAAAGATTACAGCCAAGACCTGATGAAAACATCATAGGATACTTGTACTTGAAGCGGTGAACAGCAGGACTATCTACGTTCCAGTACACCTAATAAGCAAATATATACTCTAGTTACATTGCCAAACCTAAGCAAATAGCCATAATACTAAAAATCGTTCTAATGCTTATACAGATTATTTTGCATTAATCTTTAAATATGATACTATCAATAATTTGTTAGTTATTGATATCAATCAAATACAATTAGATATCATCATGCATGTTAAAAAAAGAAAAAAAAAAAAAAAAATTAATAGAAAGAAAAATAATTCCTTTTCAATACTTCTCCATAAGAACTATTAATAATGTTGTTTTTACAATTGATATAAACCTATGTAATTCAATTATTTTTATATTGCATGTCAAGTAAAGATGTTCTATAGAAAAAAAAAAAAAAAAAAAAAAAGTAGTAACAAACAAATAATTAAATGATTATTTCCTAACAATATTTATATAAAAAATGCATTGCCAATTTAAAAAGCTCTGTAAGCATTAATATATCTAACATCACAATTCTAAGAGTGTGTATATATATAAACACACATACATACATACATATATGAATTATACATAATAGTATATATATATATATACTGTTTAATGTAAATATACAATAATATATAAATAAATTAATTTCGAAGAAACTATTCTAAGTAGAGTAAATAGTAAACATTGTTGCAAAAATAAAAATAAAATTTGATATTGTGCTAAGATATACTAATAACGATGTATGTGTTAACTAGAAATAAATATATTGAAATAATAAATCAGTTCACCTGAGAAAGCAGTGATTTAAACACCTTCTCACATCTCACGTTCCATTGTAAGAATATTTTGCATTTTTATAAGAATTTTCTAAAGGTTGTTGACATTAAATAACGCGTCTCAACATCATACGATTTCATTAGAAACGTATATTCCTTAGTCTTTTTTTTTTAGCTTTAATACTTCTCATTTATGGAAAAAAAACGTATTAATCTAAACTGTTTATTGCCATAAATTGCACAATGACAAGGATAAAATTTTACACAAAACAATAAGCAGTATGTGGTATGATGTGTTTTTAAACGCGCTAAGAATAATCGGGATGATTCATTATAACTTAAATTTGATTCATTACACACATTATAGTATTCTTCAATTATATGAACACCGTTCGGTCAATTTAAACTCTTAACAACATGAATTAATATTAAAGATCTTTCAAAGTCATATTTAACACCGGAATGACGATCGAGGCTATAAGAGAAATTGTAAATGCCATCTTGTTTCAAATCATTTCTTCGAATATAAAACAATATTAAAGGAAAATAACACCGCAAGACGAAATCTGTGGTGTGATTGAAGCGCTACCTAGAAATTAATTTTGAACATCTCATTATTGTGAATATTACACATATATATATATATATATGTATATATATATATATAAATATACGATAGATGGAGTAATAGTTCGAATGTTTTGTTCCTTTCGTTACTTCTATAATGACTAATTTATGGTTTAAGGTCATTCATTACACTTGCTTTTATAATGATTTACGCCATCAATGAGAATTCATTTTGTCAAGACGAAGACATTTAATCCAGACCATATCTTTGGACAGATGATTTTATGGAAAAAATGACGAAATTCGTGTCCAATATTATAAAGATTGTTACGCGCGAAAAATTTCAAATAATTTAAATTTAAAATTTCAATACTTAAAAATTTTCTTCTTAGGGTTGTTGGCCTTGTGTAAAATAAATACATATGGTCTTTTGATTAGTTACCGACTTATAGGTTAATTATCGATTGATAGATTAGTTATCGACTGGTTGTTTGATTATCGACCAATATGGTCGGTAATAAAAACCCAAAAATGTTATATCGGTAATGAAGATTCCAACAAAGAAAGATAATTTCAAAGAAAGATAAATTCAAAAAAAAAAAAAAAAGTTATTTATGTAGAAATAGATTTTTTAATTTTTCACGTAAAATATAGAGTATGAATGGATGAATAAATATCACATAAATGTATTTATGTTATCAATTTAGTCAATGAGATTATTTTTCTTTTTATATTAATCGTACATATATACAAATAATAATTATCATATCATCATATCTAAAGATTTATAACTTTAACGAGTTGTAATAAATACGAGGGAAGGTGGAAAATAGGATTCATTTAACTGCGACGGTCAAAATAAAAGAAAGTGTAAAGAAAATCTTGATCTATGGAACGTAATCCTCTTTCAAAAACATAGGATTTTCGTGACTATTCTTTTCCGTAAAATTGCCATCAGGTTCATCGACGTCGTTTGTGACGTTTTTACGGACGGCTTCGGTGGATCTGGCAGGTTCATTTATTACTTCCGTCAGTTGCATGGCGGTCGCAATCCTTAATGCCTTAAAACGAAATCGATCATAAAAAAAATTGCATACCACCTAAATTATGAAAAGAGAAATAAATATTTTATTAAACGATTACGATCTTATCACCTTGCGTCTATCCCTACGAGCGGAATAAAGTACCCAAATAACATAGCATGCCATTATGATAGCAGGTATGCATATTCCTGCTATGGAAGATGTGCCACGTAAAAGTGCATGGTGTAATGCAAGCAATGTGACTCCTAATGCCGCTCCACCTGCTACGTATCTTCCTGTACGGCTTCGATCATCCTAATAAATTAAAATACATCCTTTCGATATTATTAATAGGATTAAATAATTACGATATCGATATAACATTAATATAAATTATTAATCGAATGTAATTTATATTAATAATAACATTAACGAACACAATTATTCCTTTATGATTCAACAAAAATAATTAAAGAAAACAATTATGATCTGAACATAAAATGATCTCAATATATATATATATATATCTGTCAAATCATATATATATATATATCTGTAAAATCATAGCTCATGTATATATATATATATATATATATATATATATATATATATATATATATATATATATATATATGAGTATAGAAAATGTATAATAAGTTTACCGAATTAGTGATAGAATTAAGAGTATCCCTCGAAGAAACTTCCGGTGTGATTGACATACTCCTGCCGGATACATAAAGCTTTTTCCAACTTTGATTGGTAAAAAACTTCTTTAGTATAAATTAGAGACAAGTTTTATTGTTATTAATTCATGGGTCACTTATATTTTTCAATGATGAACTTAGATTGTCGTAGAAGAGTTGAAAGTAACGTACACTTGCGACTAACTGATTGAACGAGAAAGCAATGAAAAATGCAATATCAAAACGTCGACTCGTTTGATTTCTTTTGAGGAAATTTACATATTTTTTAATGTTTAACTTATCATCGATCACTAACCGCGAATTGAAAATTTCGTTACGATGAAATTAAAGTCGACAGGTTGAGCGTTGTTTAAAAATGACCAACACATTTTTAATAGATCCACGAATAAGAATGATCGATCGGTGCCGATCCTAAACGCTGAGTAACAGTTTTTCTTCGATTATTTAACACGCGCAAAAGCAAAACGATCACGGGCAGAATGGGTGGGCAAAAGGCGTTTTCAAGAGCAAGTCGGCTCGCGCATTTACACCAGCACAATATAAACCAGACAAGCATGCTTAGGATAATAAACAAAAAAGACGACGCCCACATTGAATCTACGATCGATCGTATCGAAACGTCTTATGCGTTTAAGAAACAAGAAATGGATTAAAGAAATCGATCTTGAAGATTGAGCATTAGAATTTTATAAAGGCCAAGTGAAAATTCCCAAAATTACATTTTTATACATAGATATGTTCTAATTCATCCTTTAATATTTCTGCCATTTATAATTTTTTTTTTTATTTTGAAAGATATCCGTTTTTTTTTTTTTTTTTTTTTTTTTTTTTTTTTTATTTTCTTTTATTCGAACGATCGTTCGAACTCTTTTGGTAAACAACGAAATCACTCATTTTTTATTTTTCTTTTATTTTAGCAAACATTAATAAAAGAATTCTCAAAATTATTCGTATATTAAATTTCGGAAAAAGTGCAATGCATATAAGAGATAGCTGTATATTTTTCTATTCACATATGTAAGTCATATTGCCTATCTTGTCGGGTGCATATTATACAAATTTGCCACCGGCAAGGCGCGTTAAATCATCTGTTTTTCGAGCCTTTTCATTGGTCGACGGGTAGCCATTAAGCGACGAGCGATTTTATATGAGCGATGGTCGCCTTTACGTCACAGCGGTCGAGCTGATTCCATAATGTCAGAAATATGAATATCCGGCTATACAGGCAAATATTGCCCTTGCAATTATGGGATTAATGTTAGTCAATAATTTTTCCAATATAATAATTTCTAATTTGAAACTTTAAAAGTAAGTGAGATTATGCATCGAAGTAAAGAAAAGTTTAGATTATAAAACAATCTATTGTTATTATTTTATTATAATTTTTTTGTACTTTGCTTTACAGAAAAATAACCTTATTTAAAGTCACTTCATATCATGGTGATATTAAGGAATAGAAGAAATAATATACAAACTAATTAGTTTGTTTCTAACAAGTTGTGAGAGATCTTTTGATATCTTTCATTTTAGAGTTAATATTTTTTCTATTAATAAATGATTATTACTGGAGAGAGGAGGGTCAGTAATCAAGAATTTTCTCATCTCCTGTTAGACAATAATATAGATTAAGTTCAATGATTATGGATCCAGGAATAATATGTTTTCGTCACTGTACTATTAAATCTGTGTTTTGTAAAACTATCCCAGAAGTTTGTCCATTATGTCAAGAATTAATTGTAAATTTTAATATAGAACCATTTAGAATTCCTTATCCGTTTAGAAATGCAACAAGTCAACCGACTTCAATTGTAATAAAACCTTCATGTGGTACATTTTTAAATGATTACAATATTAATGATCTTTTACATATTGGAATAGTCAATTCTAATGGAAAGCTTTATGAATTTGATAAACATGGCTTGATTATTAATAATGTTTCTCAGTGGATAAATTGTATCTCTATACAAGTAGTACCAGCTTCTTGGAATTATTATTGGGATGAAATATTAAATGTTATGACTCATGATATTAAATGGAAATCTATTAATTATGATCAAAATACCATGAATTGTTTTGACTTTGTTAGAGAATTTTTGTATAAATTGAATTATAATAATTTACAATTTGAAAATGGTGAAGATATGTGTAGGAAGCTTATATTACCTAAACTTCATGAAGCTATTAGATACATTGCGTTATACAAGAACTTGAAAGACAATCAATATTTTATATCGGATTAATTAATAAAAATATGTATCAAAAAAACCTTTTTTTTTTTCTAAATATTTTTATATTATGTAATATTTACTGTTTTTTCTTTTTCTTTTTTTTTTTTCTAATTAATATATTTTTTGCATTTTTACAGATAGAATTATAAAAGTGTAAAAATGATATTTACAAGAATAAGGAAAAGTGTGCTTGATAAAAGATCTGCTTTAAGAATTTGTTATTATATAAGAAGTATAGCAAATAATACTAATGCTAATAATAAATTTGATGTTATTGTTGTGGGTGGAGGACATGCAGGAGCTGAAGCCTGTACTGCAGCTGTCAGAATGGGTGCTAAAACGTTATTAGTTACACATAAAAAAAGTACAATTGGTATGTTGAAGAATATTCGTATTAAAGTACTTAATTAAATTAATATGTAAATTAATAAATAATTTTCTATATTTAGGAGAAATGTCATGTAATCCATCTTTTGGAGGAATAGGAAAAGGACATCTCATGAGAGAAGTAGATGCTTTGGATGGAATTTGTTGTCGCATATGTGATATTTCTGGTATACATTATAAAATATTAAATAAAAGTAAAGGTCCAGCTGTTTGGGGACTTAGAGCACAGATAGACAGAAATTTGTACAAACAATATTTACAGGCAGAACTTTTCAAAATGCAGGGTTTGGATATATGTGAATCGTCTGTTGAAGATCTTATATTAGAGGGAAGTCCACCAAAATGTCGTGGTATCATTCTTCGTGAGTTTAAAATATTTTTTATTTAATTTTGAGATATTAAAAAAAAAAAAAAACATCAGATATTTAGTACTCTATTTCTTTCTTTTTTTTTTTTTATAGAAGATGGAACAAGGATATTTAGTAGCACAGTAGTTATAACAACGGGTACTTTTCTCAAAGGTCAAATTATTATTGGATTGGAGAAAAGACCAGCTGGAAGAATGGGAGATGAACCTAGTATTGGATTAGCTAATACATTAGATCAACTTGGGTTTAAAATAAGCCGACTCAAAACTGGTAATTGGTTATATCAAACTTATATAAAATATTAATTTCTTTGAAATGAATTTGTTTGTCATTATTATATTGTATTATATTGTAGGTACTCCACCAAGACTGTTAAAATCGACAATTGATTTTTCTAAATGTTCTGAAAATTTACCAGATGAAGTTCCAGAACCATTTTCATTTATGAATAATAAAGTATGGCTTCATCCGGATGAACAAATGATCTGTTATATGACATTTACAAATGATGAAGTAGCCAAAATTATAAAGGACAACATGCATTGTAATTTGCATGTTACAGAAGAAAAAACAGGTCCACGATACTGTCCAAGTATAGAGAGTAAAATTCTAAGATTTAATAAAACTGTTCATCAAATTTGGTTGGAACCAGAAGGATTGGATTCACCATTGATATATCCAGGTGGTTTATCATGTACGCTACCTGCTGAAAGGCAACAAGAATTAGTTAATGCTATACCTGGATTAGAAAAAGCTAAAGTAGGTAAGTTTTTGTTTTGAAAAAATATTATGTTAAGTAAACGAAAAAAAATTAATTTTTATTTATTTACCTCCTATATAGAAAAACCTGGTTATGGCGTAGAATATGATTATATCGATCCAAGAGAATTAACTGCAGAATTAGAAACGAAAAAGGTTTCAGGATTATTCCTTGCTGGACAGATCAATGGTACAACTGGATATGAGGAAGCAGCGGCACAAGGCATTGTTGCAGGCGTGAATGCAGCTGCTAAAGTAAAGAATATTTTTTTTCTTTTTTTCGATATAATATTGCAATGATTTTGTTTTTTTGTTTTTTTTTTTTTGTTGCATGAAAATTTCAAGTTAATAATTCTCTACTGATTTTATTTAGGTTTTGAGGAAAGTACCGTTAATTATAAGTCGAACCGAAGGCTACATTGGTGTTCTCATTGATGATCTTACAACGCAAGGTACAAACGAACCCTACAGAATGTTCACTAATCGAGCTGAGTTTCGATTGAGTTTACGTCCTGATAACGCTGATTTAAGATTGACATTGAAAGGATATGAGTCGGGTTGTGTTAGTAAAGAGAGATTAAACAGTATGATGAAAATGAAGACGGAATTAGAAGAAGCTATACAATTGCTCTCATCTTTTGTACAATCAAATACCAAATGGAACAAAGCTCTGGGTCTGGAAAAGTTTAAAAGTACTGTAAATAAATCTGCTTTTGATATATTGGGATTCCCAGATGAGAATATAGAATTTAATAAAATTTGCATGATATGGCCGGATTTATTAGGACATATTGTAAATCCCATATTGATACGAAGATTAAAGGTATGATGTTTCAATATTTATGATTATTTTTTTATTACATCATGGGGACAGAATATGTAGAATAATTTACCTCGTTGATCTTGCCTGGTTAAGGCCAATAAATGAAATTGGCACAGATTCATCTTTGCTGATCTCAATCAATAAATCAATCAACTGATTTTACAGATAGAAGCAACCTATGCTTCTTTCATTAAACAACAAATGAAAGAGATGGACGAAGTTCGAAGAAACGAGCAAATGATAATACCTGACGATATAGATTACAATTCGTAAGAGAATCCCAAATTATTATGTTAATTATATATAATATCATTATTAGATTTTCTATTACGTATATTTTCTTCTTTTTTTCTTTTTTTTTTTTTTCCAGGGTACGATTAAATCTATGTATCGAAGATAAGGAAAAATTAATGGAAATACGTCCGCGTACAGTAAGTTTTCTTTTCTCGTCCGTTTTTCTTTTTATTAAATTTGTTAAATATACGTTATTATTATTAGATGCAAATTTTGTTGATATAATGTACTTTGAATTTCAGATTGCTGCAGCTGAAAAGATTTCAGGCGTAACACCGGTAGCAATCGTACGACTTTTACAATACATCAAATATAATATGATAAATGATGATAAACGACAAAAATTGAATATATAAAAAGTGTACAAACAATATATCTCAAAAATAATATAACATTAAATGAAAGAAATTTCTTTACGTATAAGAAGGAACCAGGTGTTTCGATAGAACCGAGTATACAGAGAGTTTCTAACATAGAACTTTGCTGATCTAATTAGTGAAGGTTCGAAGGGTCTCTAATTACTAAGTTCTTGATACAGAATTCTCTGCTGGAGCGTGTTCAACGTAAACGTCGTTATAAGATTTGTTTATTTCGACCTAAGTTATATATATACATATATATACATATATATACATATATATATATATATATATAAAAGCTTTCACGTTCTATTAAACACTGGTATAATAACTTAAACTTAATTCTCTGTTTTAGAAAATCAATTTTCATTCATCTATTATTCTAGAAAACTTCTAATTGAGGAGGACGATGAAGAATTTAAATACAAAACGAAATTTGTTCGTACTAGGAGTTCATTTTTATTGCCATTAGTGCGATATTAAATACTGTTTACGATACATCTCGTATGGGAATGGTGTACTTTATTTAATCGGCGCTTGTAAATCGAACGCTAGAAATCATTGAGCGCTTATATATATATATATATATGAATATATATATATATATATATATATATATATATATATATATATATATATATATGAATGATTTTTTGCTTTTTTCTTTTTTTTTTTTCTTTTTCTTTTTCTCTCTCTTTCTCTTTATTACTAGTGATAAATCTTGTTCTCCTGTGTTCTACTATAGACGGGTTATAATTGTAGTAGTTGACGCGCGGGCTTTTAATATACGATCGTCCTTAATATGCTCGACGATTTAATACTATTGTCTCTCGTCATTTCTCTCTTTTTTTTTTTTTTCTTCTCTTACTATGTTTCTCTATCTCTCTTTCTCTCTTTCTTTTAGCCTCATTTTGCATGCCTCGAGAAATTCTCGAGGTGTCTGCATATTTCTTTATATTTTCATCGTATCTTTGGTCAAAGTAAAAGCAGAAGCCTTCTCATCGACTACCTCTTTCTCTTACTTCGCCCCATGGCAGAGAAATGATGCTTCTTCTATATGCTAGAGATAAACGAAGAATACACGCAAAAAGTGACGAGTGGGATGTTTCCCCTTTCGTACCACAAACGATCGTGCCAACATCCTCTCTCTCTCTCTCTCTCTCTCTCTCTATCTCTTTCTCTCACTACGTCTTTGATCTTTCTATCTCTTTTTGAAGAACCATCTCAACGTTATCCTTCTCTCCTTTTCTAACTTCTCCTTTTCTTCTTCTTCTTTTTCTTCTTCTTCTTCTTCTTCTTCTTCTTCTTCTTCTCCTTTTTCCTTTTCTTCTTCCTCATCCCCAATGAATTCGACTTTCACTTTACGCTATCTTCGTTCAAAGTTAAAAGGCAAAAAAGGGAGACAAGAAAAAAGAAAGAAAAGAAAAAGAAAAAAAGAAAGAAAAGAAAACAAAAAACAAAATGATAACATAATCAACGATTTCGGCTTACATTCTAATTACGTATTTTACGTGTACTCTGGCAAGCTATTATCTAATTTTGTTACACGTAGTACCGTTATACATATACATATACATACATACATACATACATACATATATACATATGTATATATATATATATATATATCTTTTTCTCCCTTTCTCTTTCTCTCTATGTTTATCATTCGAAATAAATTAATTTATTAAGGCTACGATCTATCTCTCGATTCACATCGATCCTATTATCAGTATATAATATTCTAAGAGAATAAATGTGTGCTCACGTTTTCATTGGATTCGATTATTAATTTGAAATGCGACGATAGAAATATAATATATAATTCGTAATTTCTATCGGTCTGGTGAAAATTTGTCGCATTAAAAATTTGTTCGTATATATATATATATATATGTAACGATAATTATTATTCTCTAAGCGTTCATTTTTATACATTAAGAATAATATAAGCTAATATTATTTCGGTGTTACTCGTGTTATATATCTATATTTTACGATCGAGCCCGGTATTGTTTGTATTGGCAGTTGTTTAATGTTAATAACAAAAATAATATTAATAATATAATGATAATAATGAGAAATAAAAAATGCGTTATTATGATAAGTTAAGAATGAATATAATAAAGTCTCTTCTATATTCGGCGACAGTCGCGTGCATAAAAATAAATTTTTAACAAACAACAAAATTATTTTATTATTATTATTAATATTATTATTATTATTATTATTATTATTATTATTATTATTATTTTGGTGAAGTATATTTTACTTTTTTTTTTCTTTCTTTCTTTTTTCTCTCTTTATAATAACTTCAGAATATCGCATAGAATTTTAATAACAGGATATACGACTGTCACCGTGGGAATTTTATGAGAGAATATGTGATCTACGCATTACTTAAAATGACTTATGATGAACACTAATTATATAGTATCATTCGTACACACACGCACATATGCACGCACAAATATACAACACGTCTCATCGTAATAATTTTTACATACATACGTAAGAGATGCTCCGTTTTCCCCTTTCTTTTTCTTTTCTTTTCTTTCTTTTTTTTTCTTTTCCATTCTTTGGATCATAAAATTAGTTAGAAAAAAAAAGATCAACGAAGGTAAAATGTTCAGAAGTTGAGTCATTTAGAAAAAGGGAACATCGGTTTGTCTCTTCTGTCATTCGTCATTCATACTACAAAAAGGAACTAATTAGACTTTCTAAAATGACCCGTTTGTGTTGTTTCTTTTTTTCTTTTTTTTTTTTCTTTTCTTCGAAGACCATCTCGTTTCTTATTTTTTTTTTTTTTTCTTTATTTCTCTTTTTCGAACGTCCACATATTTCGAATAAAATCGATTTCGATGTGTCTTCGAGAGAGAGATTGTTCGAATCGAGACAGCGGACATCGTATTTGTTGCTTTTGTTCAAGGCCATCTAAAATCTTTGAAGCTATTATATATATTAGTCTCTTTGATGCACCCGAAGAAAAAAAAAATTATTCTTTCTTTCTCTCTCTCTCTCTCTTTCTTTCTCTCTTTCTATTTCTCTTTCTATTTCTAATCTCGAACGAACAATTCGTAAGCTCTTACAAACTTTTTCTTCTCTAATCTAATGTTGTCTATCGACAATTCGTTTGATAATCGACTCGTGTTTTTCTAATATTAGATAAATCAATGAATGTCAAAAATTTCAGTATTTTATATTTAAATAAAGGTCAGTAGAATTTTTTTATTGCCTACATATGTAAATTATTTTATTATTATATTATATTGAATATCCAATCCAATAGTATAGTATATTATTTTATTGACAACATTAGTATTTTTTTTTTTTTCTTTTTACTATATATATCGTATAATTTCGTATCATTATATCATATTGGCTACTCACAATAGTATAGTATAATATTATTCTATTAACAACATTAGTATTTTTTTTTCTTTTTATTTTTTTTTTTTACTGTATATATCGTATAATTTTATATTATTGTATTACATTGGCTATCCGAATAGTATAACATAATAATAATAATAATAATAATAATAATAATAATAATAATAATAATAATAATATTAATTATTTATTTAAATATATAATACTGAAAATTCTGACATTAATTATCGTTCAATACGGCATGTTAAACTTGCCAGACATCTGGAAGGCATTTAAAAAGGCATCGAATTTTTAATACATATTGTCGCAAATCGTCGATCATTCTCTGATCTTACCCGTTTCTATCCAAAAGAATCTAATTTTTGACTCACGTAGATCAAAACTTATGTTATCTCGATGATTCGTTCGACTATTTTCAATCGACGATGCGAAATGCAGATTAAATTATATGTATATATATATGTATGTATGTATGAACTTGTAATGGCACACTTCCAGACGATTTTTGACATAGATTGGCAGTATTGTTAAAAATACGACGTTATAAAATTTTCTCTTTTTCTCTTTCTTTTTCTCTCTCTCTCTCTCTCTCTCTCTCTCTCTCTTTCTCTCTCTTTTCCTTTTCATACTATTTTAAAGACATTTTTTCTGGCAGTATTCTTGGACGTAAAGGTTTTTTTTTTTTTTTTTTCTTTTTTTATTGAGATCTCGATGCGATAGAAAAAATTGATGACATATAAAATTTAGATCTCACGAGAGATTTCAATGTCGATGCAAAATAGCCATTCCAAATGACAAACAAGTCAAAGAAATGATTCTCTCAAATTTCAAAATGGCAATAAACAAATAAATTATTAATTATTATCCCGTGTGAAGATTCGTGGATCGTTGATCAATCGTTTTTCTTTCTTCTTTATTATTCTTTTTTTTTCTTTTTTTTTTTTCCTTTTTTTTTCTTTTTTTTTAGAATTTGGTTATTTCTAAATCTACTTAATTCTTCTACATCACGAATTATTTTGTGGTCCCGATATTAACATTCCAATCGTTATCTACGAACACAAAAAATAATTATGATCCACGAGAAGAGATTTTTACGAATGGGCAAAGAATGAATTTGAATTAAATTTACAAAAAAAAACCGTGTCAAACTATTAGAAAAGAATAACACACACACATAAATATAAACAGGTGTATATAAAAAAAAAAAAAAAAAAAAAAAAAAAAAAAAAAAAAAAAAATCATTTGAGCCTTGCAAAAGAGAGAAAGTATTATAATTAAGCTCGATTCGAAGACATTAGAGAAGTGGACGCAATGACTATTCGATCGAATCGGTAATAAATGTATGATTATACATCAGTCATCTATGATTTATACATTATCATATCGATAATTTATTAATAATAATTTCTGGTGAATGATCAATCGCTCTGTCTCTCTCTTTCTTTCTCTCTCTCTCTCTCTCTCTTTCTCTCTCTCTCCTCTCTTCTTTATATATTTTAATAACGAGTTTCTCGATTAGAATGACGAGTTCGTCACTTATAAAGAATTTTCCCTTTCGTTTTCTTTTTGTCGATTTTATGCAAGTATTCCTATTCTCGAACGTATACACACACACACACACACACATACACACACACACACACACACACACACATACATACAGACTCACCCACTCACTCACGCATGTATATATATATACGTGATCTTGAAGTGTCTTTAGTGTACATATATGTATATATACACATATAAGTCCGTCAGAGAGAAAGAAAAAAAAAAAAAAAAAAAAAAGAAAAAGGAAAACAAAAAAAACAGAAGAAGCCGTGTTAGAAATACAGCCTCTAGGCTTTCTCATTCCTGACAAAACACCCACGGGTTCTCAAGGTCAACGACCTTAGAATGGAAACGCAGAGATCGTCGATGTTTGCCGAACGTTCAATGCGTTCATCCAAAGTCGGCATTGTTAAAAAAAGTTTTTTCTTTTTCTCTTTTTTTTTCTACGATAGTTGTAGAATAGTCTTCCAACTCTCTTCTTATCTTCTTCGTCATTTTATTTTTTCATTTATTTATTTTCTTTCTTTCTTCTTTTTCTTCTTCTTCGTTTTCTTCTTCTTATTATTATTATTCATATTTAATCAGGAATCTTCGAGGTGAGTTTTAACATATGGTCTCCAACGGTGCAGTCTTAGTACTCGGATTCTGTGTAACGCTATCACCCATGCTGGGCATCCCATGACTGGTTGTACTCAGGCCATTACCCTGTCGACCAGCGTTCGTTCTTGGATTTCTATTGCAAAGTCTTTTCAATGCCGCTCTGACCTGAGGTTGACAGCCGACCACTGCAAATATCAGTACACCTTGGAAGGCGTTTATCAGGTCGGTGAAGTACCAGATATATTGCGGACCACCTACTGCCCATGAGACTACGTCAGCGACCCATGTGATCCCCATCACGATCACCAATTTCATACATACTCGGCCGAGTGCAGCCCTGTTTTCGACAGAAACATATCAATATTATTTATTAATAAAGGATTTAATAATAATAATAATAATAATAATAATAATAATAATAATAATAATAATTGGAAATATAATTGGATTTTTATTTTACTTTTATTTCTTTTTTTTTTTTTATGAGATTCTTGCGCTTAAGCTCATTGTTTCCTTTTTTTTTACTTTTTTTTTTCTTTCTTTTTTTTCTTTTTCTTTTTTAAAACGTTTGGACGATGCACGATGAAAAGACATGAAGGAATAAATGTTTTAATTGTGTTTTTAAAGGTATGATTGATTTAATAAAATAAATTTCTTTCTTAGCTCTTGAATTTAATAATTTAAAAATAATGAAAAGACGAGAAGAAATGATAGTACGATGATAGTTTGCGGTAGACCGCCAGTAACGTAGACGAGATCATTCGGATCGATAAAAAGATCGATGGGAGGAACGACGACGAAGGAGATGAAATGAAATAACTTAGTATCTTGGATCGTCGCTTGTTCTGATGTGCCACGGATAAAAGTGAATGAGAACCTATGATCTATCGAGAATCGTGATCGATTGTAATGATAAATTTCAAGGATCAACGACTTCTAGTTTTGTTCGATCAATAGATATCGATATCAGACAGTCTAGGCAATTTGTAATTAACGTTAATTTATGCTATTATATAGGCTTGATTTAACTTTTATGTCATAAATTTTAGATTATGGTATAATTATATTATTAAAAATTATATAATGTGAAAGTACATGAAGCATTAGTTATATTATTATAATATAATATATAAAATACTATAATTACAGTAATATATCCTATTACAGTAGTTTACTACTATATAATTTTTTTTTTTAATATTTAAATTGCATGATATTTAAATATGAATGGAGAAAAATATATATATATGTAAAAGAGTTCTCAGTTATTTTCTACATTACGAACGATAAGAAATCTTTTTCTGGATCGTAAAAAGAGAGAAACTAATATTTCTTGCGATATATATTTCTGAAAGTTCTCATATAATCGCAACTACGTTTCCGCAGAATCGTAAATCGTGTTGGCACGGTAGTAACGACGAGGGTAAAGTTTATAGAGATCGTTTCCTTTGGTTGTCCGTGCAAATAACATTCTACGGGAATGTAGAATCGAGAATCAAGATCGTCAATATCAATCTAACGATTCGAGAAAAGAATGGAATGATATTGGAAGGATGAGGATTGGATTAGAGAGGGGGTGATATTGATAGAAGAAAGTACGAATGAGAAATAACGATATTTGTTCGTTTTCTAGATCATAAAATTGAATTACTAGGAAAGAATTCAAAGTTACATACAATCATTTCGATCTATATAAAATTTGATCTTTCTTAATAAGGAATAAAAATCATTGATATGGTCGATTAGTAAAAAGGCTACTTTTTCTAATCGTGAAAATTAATGTCAACGATAGTTGCGAATCGTCGAGAGAATTCTCGAGAGGACCACTTTCATTTCGAAGGTTAAATTGAAACCAGTTATCCTTGATGTTAATCGCTTAAGCACGTCGTCCTTCGTTCGAAAACAAAAGCCTTTTCTTTCTCTAAAGAAACAGGATTCAACGGGTTCATTCTGATTTATTTTAAGATCGAGTATAGTATAACTATTTCAAAGGGTTTACATATATATGTATACATATTTATGTACATAGTACATGAGTCTTTTCGTCGAATAAATCGAATTTTAGTTAATTAGATGAAACAAGGTTGGAGTTTACAGAGTGCATCGATCGCAAAACTTGAAACATTATTGGTCGGCTAAGTAGATCAGAAAGTTCTCTCTCTCTCTCTCTCTCTCTCTTATCGAATCGAAATCAAAAGACGAAGACGACGAGAGAAAGAGAGAGAGAGAGAGAGAGAGAGAGAGAGAGAGAGAGAGAGAGAGAGGGAGAGACCTTCGTGCGAGTTTAATAAACCTCGTTTGAATATGATCTCGTTTGATCTCGATTTACGAATTTTCTTAGGTCTTATAAATTTTTTTTTCGTTTCCTTTCTCTTTTTCTCTTTTTCTTTTTTCTTTGGTAAGAAATCGTTCAAATTTCATGACTTACCTTTCTGTAGTACTCTTGACGAATTCTCCCTTCCAAAGGCCGCACGTTAATTCACGTGCGGTTGCGGCAAAGAAAAGTAGATTTACAGCTAAAAGTACACCGATCGGTCCGAAGAAATACGCAAGGATTTCCATGTCGCCTGAAATAAAATAATAAAAATGAAAATATACGCACGTAAATATCTATACGTAAATATGATCCCGTCTCATTTATGCGATTTGTTTTCTCTTATTATATTTTTTATTTTTCCCCCATTTATTTTTCCCTTTCTTTTTTTTTCTTTTATCCGTTTGGCGAGTGGTGGGTGGTAGGAGGAGGAGGAGGAGGAGGGGGGGGGGTAGAAAAAAAGAAAAAAAAGAAAAAAAAAAATCGCTCGCATCATAGATCGCGTTTCCCTCGCAATAAGTTCATTCGTTGATTTTAACAACGTGGATCGACCACCGAACGCGAAATAATATTTCTAAATTTAAATCATCGCCAGACAGGATAAGCCGGATCTTCGATGTTTCGAATTTCTTCGATTCAATAATAAACATCGTTGCGTTTTACCAAGGGAGAAGGAAATGGATTTACGCGTTATACTTAAACTCGAATAACGCGAGACTTGCCTTTATTTCATGTACCATAGATGAGAAATTTCATTTCTCTATCTCTCTCTCTCTCTCTCTCTCTCTTTTTATCCTTCTCTCTTTCTCTCTCTCTCTCTCTCTCTCTCTCTCTCTCTGTTTTTCCTTTTCTCTTTTACGTTCGTGCGAAAATAGATTTTTTTTTTTTGCGAGCGTCGAAGAGGGAGGAGAATAAAAATACGATCGAGGACAGGAAGATAAATCTGTTCGACGATCGTGCGTGATTCACCGGAAGCGTGAAGCAATATACACAAGATTGAACGAATCACGGATTGGTTTTTGCTCTAGGTAACGCTAAAATAAAAAAATATTTATATATATATATATATATATATATATATATATATATATGTATATATATATATTAGCAGAAAAAGAAAGAGGAGAAAGAATGAGTAGGTTACGTAGAAGTGCGAACTGATAGGAAGCAAACGTTACTTTTATCAAAGAATTTTCGTATATCTTTTACAGATCACCTCACCCGTAATTCTACACTTACGTATTCTATGTACCTGAACTTTTACCATCCTCCCAATCTCCTTTCCCCTTTCGTATCATCCTAGTTCTCTCCTTTACAAATAAACTTTGAAATAAAATCTCGTTTATGCAGGATACCTATACGAGGCGAGTGCTATTACCAATGCACTTTTACTACTTTTAACGGGTATCGAACCTCCGTGATCGACCTACTTTTCAAGTAAATGAGTACTCGCGAAGAAGCACCACAGAAAAGAGGATCCAGGTCAAACCGTTATAAACCTTCTCTTCTTCTTTATTCTTCTTTCTTTTTTTCTTTTCTTTCATTTATATTTAGGTTAATAAGATGCACCGATATCATACTTCTTAGTATATTCAAACTGAGAAAATGTCCTTATTTACAATGTAAAGTAAATAATAGTTGAAGAGAATTCTCGATAAGTTCATTGATCTTTTTTATTTTTTAACATTGGATTTTTATCAATCGGTCAATATGACCCTAACTCGAACAATATTTTTATCGAAATGTCTATTTGAAATTTCATCTATTAGTTATCTCGAAATATAATAGTAAATTCTTTGTTCATTTCTTTTCCTTTTGTTTTCTTTTCTTTTTTTAGACATCCCTTTTCGTAAATGTCAACCTTTTCTTTTTTATTTATTTTTTTTTTTTTTGAGGTACATACGTCTCGTTTTAGCGTTAATAATTTATGGAATAATAAAAGATGAAAAACAATTCAATGTTACGAATATTAATACGGTAACATTATGTCATTTCTGAAGCTGTCGTTTATTTGTTTGATCATTTGAAATAATAAAATTAGCAAAATTCTCGGTACACGGAACAAGTTTTACGAGGGTGTTTCGAAAGAACGTTTTGCGATATTTCATAAATATTTTCTGTAATCCCATTCCGGCTGATCTAGTCTGTTCGTTGATTCGCTTCTGAGCTTCAACGAAAAGTTTCGAGCGGACGTCAAACTCAGGCAGAACTCGTCGGTGAACTTTCGAAACGTTGTGTATCGGATTCGGGCCGGTTTACCAAACTCTCTCTCTCTCTCTCTCTCTCTCTCTCTCTCTCTCTCTCTCTTTTTCTCTTTGGGCACTCTTCATCTCTTCGTTCGGTTCGCTAGCTGCAGGACGAACGGAATATTAAACGAATGCAGAAGAGCGAACTTGTATTCTCTTCAGCCCTTGCCTTCCACTTTTTTCTCATCCAGGGCGTTCATCAAGAAGGTTCAAAATTCAACGTCCGTACACAGCAAGAGAGAGAGAGAGCAAGAGAGATAGACAGACAGACAGACAGAAGGAGGAAAGGAGAGAGAAGAGAGAGAAGAGCTTCACACAAAATTCAAAACTCTTTTCAGAGCCAACTTTTACCTTCTCTTTTGGACTTCTTCCGAGACAATAACGAACGATTCATTTTAAAGCACTCGCGAAGAAGCAATTAGATTAAACGACGTCTTCCTTCTTTCATTCGGCTAAGTTAAAGAGGAAGCTATGGCTTCGACGATTACCGATAATGATCGGTAATCTTTCTCTCTCTCTCTCTCTCTCTCATTCTTTTACTTTTTTTTTATTTAATTTGCCTGTTTCCTACTTTAATGGACTCTAAATTAGGATGATTCGTAAAAGACAGATAGAGAGTGATAGAAACAGAGAAAAAGAGAAAGAGAAAGAGAGAGAGAGAGAGAGAGAGAGAGAGAGAGCAGGAAAGTTCTTTCTTACCGTTTACGAACGACACTATCGTCTATATTCGGTGGCTTTTGGCGACCCGCCAACGATAGCTGTTCCGCACGGGTTGTATCTCACTCCATGGCAAGCCATAACAAACATAAGTGAATTATGTCCACGCGTGCCTGTTCGATACTTTATGGCACCCCCGTCAAGCCCGATTAGCTCGCCATCGAAAACGTTTCGCGAGATCAATTGCGATCGTTTCTCCTTCCCCACCTCTTCCTCCACCGCCACCATCATCTCCTCCTCCTCTCTCCTCTTTACCTCCTCTTTCATATCCACCTTCTCTTCTTTCTATACATTCATACTTTCTCCTTCTCTCCTCTGTCCAACGCATCTCTCTCTTTCTCTTTCTATTTCTCTCTCTCTCTCTTCCGTTTTCAAATTTTGGACACCTCGGCAATTTATGTTGCACGATACCCTTTTAATCGTCGACGATATTTCGGATCGTCAGGCAGGATTGTTAACGATCCCGGTAACGATCGTTTCTCACGTGCTTTAAACGATTCACTGGCATGGAATTTTTAATTATCGTTAGAGAGGAAAAGAGAGAGAGAGAGAGAGAGAGAGAGAGAGAGAGAGAGAGAGAGAGAAAGGATGGATAGAGAGATAGAAAGGGAATCAATAATTTTTTTTGTGTCAACAATCGGTCGTGATTTATTTACATTATGTATATGTGTGAGTGTGTTTGTGTGTATGTATATATATTTCATTCGAGTAACTATGAGTAAAACATGTGTACAGGGGCTTGTAAACAATAGATAAATAGTTTAGAAATTTGTGAAATCAAATAGAAATTTGAAAAATGTCTGAATTAGCTTTCTATGTATGTAGATAACATGAAAAAAAAAAAGTTTAGAAAGCTAACTACTAGTTTGTGATATATATATATATATTTTTTTTATTTATTTATATAAAATAGAGCAATAAAATTTTGAAATTATACGATAATTAATTAAATATTTAATTGTATATATCTCGTAAATTATGTAATAAAATAATTAGAGACGGCCCTTTAAAATTCTCGATTATTTGTATCTACGTTTAGTCATCGTTTAGTATAACCAATAAAGGTGAATGGGCGATAAATAAGGATAAATTTAAAGGGTCTTCTCTAGAGTAGGTACTTCCGAACACTCCTCTTTAGAATTTGATAATTCTATCAGCGTTTCATTAGCATATCGAGTGTCCTGTACGTTGATTATACTACATACATATATACGATCAAAGTCTCGACAATTTCGTACAAACTCTCATTCCCTTTCGTACTTCTATTTTCTCTTTTTAGTAATTGTATTAAAAAGTGTAACGAACCGTAGCTCGCGTCGATAGTACAACAGGATTTCCAATACGGCACGTGCGTGTGTACATGTGAGTATTTGTGCGCAATCGACCGTTCTCAAATCGATTAATATTTGCGAGTTTAACGTGTACGAAACTTTCGAAATTATTTGTCTCTCGTGTCGCTTCTTTTCATGCATATATATATATATATATATATATATATATATATATATATACATGACATGCATATATACATATTCTATGTATCTAAAATTTATATATCCAAAGATTCATACGTAGATACGTATTACGAAGATTAATTTCATGTATTTATAAAACGCGAGAGATTTGAATTAAATTCAATTGAATATATTTGATTATTATTATTATTATTCTTTTTTTTTTTCTTCTTGTTTCTTATCGAAGATATGAGATAAAAATAATTAATTAAATATCTTTTGATATTCATCGTAATCATTTATCGAAACAAATTGTGATAATAATAAATCGTATTGATAGATCTTAAAATTCCTAGAAGGAACTATAAAACGTTTAAAGATAACAACTCCAAAGAAATTA
Organism: Vespa velutina; assembly: GCF_912470025.1. Lineage (NCBI taxonomy): Eukaryota > Metazoa > Arthropoda > Insecta > Hymenoptera > Vespidae > Vespa > Vespa velutina. The sequence continues at coordinate 2,943,982 of NC_062210.1, forward strand.
ATTTGCTTTAGAGATTT
>NC_062210.1:2948998-2956498 GCF_912470025.1 Vespa velutina
AAAAAAAAAAAAAAGAAAAAAAAATCACTAAAAAGATCACTAATCCCAATCAGTAACTTTGTTCCATCGCAATGGAAGATTGAATCATAAATCTTGTTAGACAGAAGAAGAAAAAAAAAAAAAAAAAAAAGGAAAGAAGATTGAAAAAAGTACTTTATCGGATGAAAATAAAAATTACAAGATTTTTTTTTCAAATCCCAATACTATTACGTCGTTCGATCGATGACAAAAGACGATAAGAAGGAAACGTATATATATAAATCTTTTTTAAATACGAAAAATAGCATTGTATCCGATAATTATTACTAATTGCAAATGGGTCCGTATTGATCGATGTCTTTTATCTCTCGAACAAGTTCTTCTCCCTTTTCCTTTTCACGATGAAAAGTTTGCGAAAAGATAGAAAGTGTTATTGGCGTGCGCGTTTCGATGTCGGAATGGCGCCACGATAATTTTCAACCCCATGCTCGGGCACGTCCCTACGATGGAAATGAAGCTAGCGGCAAGTTACAACTTCTACAGGGGGTAGCTACATTAAATATTACGCCGGAGAAAATTAGCGACCCCGTTTGCGGACTCCTTTCCCATATAGACAGAAATAGAGATAGAAAGAGAGAAAGAGAGAGAGAGAGAGAGAGAGAGAGAGAGAGAGAGAGAGAGAGAGAGAGAGAGAGAAAGTTACTCGTTCTCTACATATTTATGTACGTGTTATGTAGCCTGACAAAAAGGGGATGCCGACGATTGGCATTTCTATTTCCGCCATTAACAAAATTACTCAATACCATTTCTAAGAAATTTCTACGATCATTTATCGTAACAATATATATATATATAGTAGTTTTACGATGTTATATTTATGGAAATGATAATTTATTATTCAAAACGATATTGGGTATAATGATTATAATCGATAAGAACGATCTCGTATTTTTCTCTAAAATCGATACGCGATTTCTTCCTTAATATCTATGGATATAATTATAAATAATATTAATTACGTACAATAGAATATTTATTTATTCTATAACGATTAATAACAATTGATAATGATTATCGATAATGAATTTATGTATGATTGACGTATATTTCCCAATGGCTAATCTATACAAATGATTGTAAATTATATTCAATCCTTATTAATAGCAATTAACAAAAATTGATAATTCGATTATTGATATTGATTAATAGATATTATATGGATATCTGAAGAAAAAAAAAAAAAAAAAAAAAAAAGAATATCTGAATTGTAATTTTTCTTTAATTTAATCGTTATCTTTTTAAGAGCTTTTTTTTCTTTTTTCATTTAACAAATTATCTTTCTCTTTTTGTTCTTTTTTTCTACTATTACTGTATATATATATATATATATATATACACCTTATGTATTTACTTACATATAGCATAGCGACTTAAAGTGTCGCAGGAGCTACTTCGAGGACGATACGCAGGACCGTCCCATGGGGTTGAGATGCTAAAAGCCCTATATTTATCTCTTCGATATGGTAATTATATAGATGGCAATTAGCAACAGTGCCAGTTAGAGTCAGCTTTTAATCGACCACTGTTATCGCATTTCCTCTTAGTGATAGGTATATAAATTACAACGGTACAAATCGTGATTCATTAATTTAGAATCGGATAATGACTAATTATCTAATTATCAAACATACGATCGATTCTAGTACTCTACTGATTATTCTTTCATAAAAATTCATTTGAAAAATTTATCAAATCTTTTTCAAAAACTTTTAATTACTCATTTATATATACATTTATATATTTGTATATATACTATAGTACAATATTATCATAATCAATTTACTTCTATGATATATTAGCAATATCCAGTAATTTATAATAATAATCTACGTAATGTATTAATTATTTAATAATAATATAATATACATCAATATTATATTAATTCGAATAATTTATTACTACGTATTGTTACAAATAATAATAACAGATGATTTTTCTTTTCCGTAATTATATTCTATCATTGTTTATACGCATATATATATATATATATATACATACGTATATTATTATCGTATTATCATGTATAATTATCGTGTACGTATATCGTACTTATGATTATAGAGCCCTCCGTTTATCATTTACTATGATTTAGAATCTATCTATTCATCTATTTATCTGGTGGAAGGATCACGGAGAAATACCATCTGTTTTACCTATCTAATCCTATTCGTCTTCTCGCGGGAATTGTCTTCCCTTGCGCTGTTATCCGCACGTCCACCTCGTTATCTAATTATTTATTAGGAGGGAAGGGGGATAGGTGAATAGTAGTAGGTCTCCCAGGATTTCACTTAACTGTTTCCATTCTGGACCCATTCGAAATTCACATTTCAAAGCTTATAAATTTATTACAACATTAACGCGATAATCGTTTCATATTAGGAATAGATATTTCTTATTTTTCGATTAGTTTGACTAAGTTGAAAATTAAGAGATCAAGGTTGATTAAAGAATCTTCAAAAGGGACGATGATGAACGTTAATTAGACGAATCATTCTAACAATTAAATATCCTCAACGTTCGTGTTATATAATAATTGTAGTTGTAATTGTAGTAATAGAAATAGTAGTAGCAATAATAATAGTTCCAATTTACTTCTAAAGTACCACTCGTCGTTTCTCCTTTCATTTCGAAAACTTTTCAGATGATCGATATAATCTCTTTCCATAGTTAGACGTCGTGACTAGAAATACCGGAAGGAGACGGAATGGGTATGGAGAAGGATGGAGTAGGGGATGTGGGGTGAGGACGAGGGCTCGCGTGTCGCAAATAACATGAATTCTAAGCAAATCATCCCCCGTCTTTTCGCACACGCACACAGTTCATTTCTTTTTCAATCCAGTTATTAGAAAAGTTATCAATAATGTTTTCCTTCTTTCTCCACTAATCAACAAAATCAAAACGTACAATTTCGAGGGAGAAAAAATAAATTGTCGACTACAATTAACTTGGTTATGTAGTAAAAAAAAAAAAAAAAAAAAAAAAGAGAAAAAAAGAAAGAAATAAAAATAAAAATAAAAATAAAAAAGGAAGAACTAATAGTAATCTTTTCGTCTAGTTTCTTTCTTTTTTTTTTTTTTTGTATTTTTAACTATTTTTTATATACACAGACAATTTTGTGATTGCAAATCACATGCATAACTAACATGTACCGTTGTCCACGATTGTATTTCAGCGGGTTTAAATGGTGCTTCGGCTATTGCCAGGGGTATATCCAGGAATAATTATTTAAAACGCGATCGAACTCGTAATAACTCGTTTGCGAGACTCTCTCTCTCTCTCTCTCTCTCTCTCTCTCTTTAATTCTCTCTTTTCGCTCTATGTGCTTTCCATTTCCAAGTTGAATAATAAACGATGTGGTCAATGATTTACTGGGATAATCCTATGATCATTCTGTAACTCCCTTGATACTTGAAAACTGACGCTTCTTTTATTCGATAAAGATCGATTCGCATTAATGAGTTTGCATAATATCTACGTTATCAGTTTCAAATCATTTCGATATATTTTTATTGATTTTACGATAAGATCTTCTGTTATTCTTTCTTTCTTTTTTTTTTTTTTTTTTTTTTTTTTATCTTTTTTCTTTGAAATTTCATCAGCGTTTTCATATTATTTTTCCTCGATTAATCTTTCATTACGTAGAATCATTTCGATAGAATTTTAATATTTTTATTGACTTTTCGATAAGATTGTTTTTCTTTCCTTGAACTTTATCAGTGTTTTCATTTTTTTTTTTTTTTTTTTTCTTGACTAATTTTTCATCGCATACGATCTACAAATCATTTCGATACATTTTTTATATTTTTATTGATTCTTTGGATAAGATGTCTCTCTCTCTCTCTCTCTCTCTCTCTCTCTCTTCTTTTTTTATCACTCTTCTCATTCTTTCCTGTTTAATATTTTATTATGTACGAGCTTCAAATTTTTTCAAATTTTATTTCTGGTTCTATTTAAATGATTCTTTTCTCTTCGTTTGTATTTCATCATTGTCCTTGTTTTTTTTTCCACGGTTAATTTGCTAATTGCAATTGTCTCAATACGCAATAAGTATTATCATAGAGGACGACATCATCTTCCGCGAAAATGTGTACTGAAGCGTCGAGTAAAAGGTATTCAACGTCCTTGGTATAACTGGTTCGAGGAATGCTATTGCATAATCGAGGAACGGGTGGAGTAGACAAAGAAGGAAGTCGAAGAGCCAGGAGAACTCTTTTTCTCTCTCTCTCTCTCTCTCTCTCTCTCTTTCTCTCTCTCTCTTTTTCTTTTTCTTGGATGCTAGTGAAAACGAAGGTAAGATTATGTGCGACCTTGAAACAAGTTCCATCTCGAAATTATTTCATGAATCCTGATTGAATTTTCATTGTTCTCGTTTATAACAAAGTTTATTGATGAATAAACGAGGAAAAAAATTGCAAATTAATTTCCAGAATTCTTAAAAAAAAAAAAAAAAAAAAAAAAAAAAAGAAAAGAAAAGAAACAAAAAAAAATTAGAAAGAACAAAATATCGAAACGAAATCGATTGAAACGCAAAAATTGTACTCTAAATACACATGACTATTATTTATGAAAGATATTATTAATGAATGAGTAACAATGAAAAAATTGCGGATGAATTTCTGAAATTGTTGGAAAAAAGAAATCGAAATGAAAAAAGAAAAAGAAAAAGAGAAAAAAAACCAAACAAATAAATGGAAGTCAACGAAACGTTATGATAACTGTTAATACACTGTCTAATCTTAGCAAGGATATACGTGAGAAGTTTGTCAGGTGTTTGTTGACACTGGTTAACCCCATTGGGTTATCCACGAAGATAAAGGGAGAGAATTGTAGACACCCGGAGGGAGAGAAGGAAAAAGAAAAAAAGGAAAAAAAAAAAAATAAGAAAAAAGAAAAGACAGAGAAAAAAGAAAGAAAGAAAGTGAAGTTACTAATGGAGGAAAAACAGAGGGACTGGAAGAAAAACAAACAAACATGTCGTCGCGTGGGTGAAGAAGAAGGCTGGTGACTCGAGAAAGACAAACTTTTTCTTTCTTATCTATTTACACTGCTCTCTCTTTCTCTTTCTCTCTTTCTCTCTTTCTTTCTCTTGATACTCTCGTATGATTTTTCATGTGGAAAAAATGAGTATAAAATTTTTCTCGAACGACGAATAAAAAAAAATAGTGGTGGAGACGAATAGGGTCAGGTTAGAGTAATTCGACACGGGTTAATAATTACGATCGATCGATATGAAAGAGTGAGTGAGAGAGTGAGAGAGAGAGAGAGAGAAAGAGAGAGAGAAAAGGACTATTCTTCTTTCAACAACGATCGATTTCCGGACACAGGAAATAACAGTGGAAAGGGTAAAAGGGGAAACTTTATTCCTTATTCCTTAAAGGGATAAGGGTGACAATTTCTTGTCAGAAGAAACAACAAATTCCTTTCAACCGTGAAATCGATCCGATTCCTAAAAATGACACGTACATATTTTTGTCCCTTTTGAAAGTTTCATTGACAAATCTGAAATAAGGAAATATCTCGACGTTATGATCGATATCAAAGATTTTTTATTTAATATTTTTCCTTTTCTTTTATATATATATATATATATATATAAAAATGACTTCTTATCTTGCAATCACGGGTGCATAGGTACGTTGACACCGAGGTCAAACGAGTATGTACGTACGTTGAGAAAAAGTTACTTTTTTTTTTTTGATTATTTTTTCAACGGTCCCTCGTAAAACATTGTGTCTGGGAGCTGGGCACGTTCGACGAGTCATCGTCATCATCCTTCGTAAAAGTCACGTGTTAAGTTTAAAGAAAGAAAGGCACGAAGGGGTTGGTTTGCTTCTAAGGCTAGCACTACCTCTGAACTTGCCTAGGGCAACAACCAACTATCTCTTCCTGCACCCTTCTCGAGACAGTTCACTGTCCTTTTTCTCTTTCTCTCTCTCTCTCTCTCCCTCTCTTTTACGAAGCTGGAACTTTTTCTTCTTCTTCTTTCTCGAAGCTTCATTATCCCGTTTCTGAATATTCTAAAGTCTGTCTTTTTGAAGAGAGCTATGAAAAAGTGGAAAGACCATAGTGAAAAGAGAGAAGAAAGAAACGGAAAAGAGAAATATGAATGTGGAAAGGGATGGGGGGAGGGGTCGAGGGAGAGGAGGGTGGAAAAGAAGATCGTAGATGATAGTCGATCGTCGTTTAGGTTTACTTTTTTATGAGCCACGGATTGCAGCCTGGCGTCACTGAGACGAAAATGAAAGAAGGAGAAACGAGAGAAAAAGAAAGAAAGAAATAGAGAGAGAAGAGAGAGAGAGAGAGAGAGAGAGAGAGAGAAAGAGAGAGAAGGAAAAGAAAGTTTATGCCATTCGACGAAGCAATGCGATTCGAAGCTTTACGAGCGATAAAACCACCAATGGCGTTGGTGCTTAAAATGGTGAATCGAGCTTCGGTGGACTACCACAAGTAGGAACACTTCGCACTTGAAGGATCCTTTTTGCTGATAGCCATTGGAATCTCGTGGAAGGAAGAGTACAGAGGTTCGATCTTGTTTTAGAAAAAGAGAAAACGAGAGAAAAAAATAAAAAGACAGAGACAGAGACAGACAGAGAGAGAGAGAGAGAGAGAGAGAGAGAGAGAGAGAGAGAGAGGAAGGAAAAGTGTTGGTGAACGATTCGAAGGCGTGCGTGTTTCTTAAGAAGAGAAGGAGAGTAGCTCTGCAAGAAGAGGTTCGAAAGAAACGCATTAAGTGGAGTGACTTTCGATAAACGTCCTTCTCAATCGATAGCTAAGCTCCTTCCGAGGACGTTGACTCTCGTTGATCGATCGAGCCATCCTTTTCTTTTTTTTTTTGTTTCGCTTGTCATTGTTTAAATTATAATTACATTATTATTCGAAGGAGAAGAAAAGAGCTAAGAAAATATTCGATGAATATTACAAAATATATATTATATATTGAATTCGTCAAATTGATCGTAATTTTTTTTTTTTTTTAACAAATTACGCTTGATAACGTTATCGTACTACTCGATAAGCTGTACAAATATTCACGTAATAATATTGTTCTATCAGTCGTAATATTTTTTTAAGATAATATTCAAATAAAATCTGACCGTGTTAATATTTCTCATTCATGAAAAAAAAAAAAAAAAAAAAAAAAAGAAGAAAAGAAAGAAAGAAAAACAAAAGAAATAAAAGAAAAATGATTTATCGAACTAATTAATAATTAAATGATTACTTTTGCGTATGGCACGTATATAAATATACGTATAACATTAATTTTCTATTGACGAGGGAAAACAACAATTTTCCAGATAGATTCTCTCTTATCAATTCAATTTTCAAAGACGTACGATTCCCGTCACGTTTCTATTGGGAACTTTGAAAACCTGCGAAGGAAAAAAGGCAAGCCTATTGTTGGAACTCAGAGCTGACCAAAGTTCCGAAGGTGATGGTGGTGGTGGTGATGGTGTCAATGAT